>NW_006238949.1:2024513-2033075 GCF_000226075.1 Solanum tuberosum | reverse complement strand
TAAAATTTTGGTTAGACCCATTTCCCACTCAATTTGACCCCCTAAACAAGAATATGAAGTCGGATTTTCGAAAAACGAAACGGATCTTTTTATATACAGCTAAACAAGTTTCCGGTAACTTCCGAAGCACATTTTTAAGAACTTTTTGGGTCAAATTCAAATATAATCATTTCATTAAGTTCTCGACTCCAAACTCACATGTGAGGCTCTAGTTTCACTCTATCATTTTCCGAGTCGTTACAGGCTCCATCGTTAAGGACCAAATCTTTATAGTCTCTGATCCCACCCATGGTCAACCAGTACGATCCGTGGTTGGACCTACGGACTGTAGGTCTAACCATAAGTGAGGGTCAGTAGCCAGTTAGAGGAAAATTGCTGATGGGTCAACTTCAAACGGTCATAACTCTTAGCACAAAAGGAATTAGGTGTCCCATAACCTATGAAATGAAATATAATTGAATCATCTTTCCAACGCCACCGAGTTTTCTAAAATCCCATCTCCGAGTAAAACGTTATGCTTGTTTTAGTGAAGCACTATCGGGCAGACTTGACTGACAACCCCTACCTACGGTTGGTAGGTCAACCCACGGACCGTAGGTCCCTCCGTGGGTGGCCTTCGATAGCTTTTAAGTTAGGGTCATTTAGGTCTTTTTCCTCTGCATTGGGCACTTAAACTACATCGTTTGATCCCTAAACTACGTAGTTTTGGTCAGTTTAAGCCTAGTAACTTAGTCAAATCTTTCCCTAAGCGATTCATTCACTAAAAGTTCATCAAACTTAGAACAAAAGATGAGAAAAGAGGCGACCCAAACCCTTCCAAGAACGCAACGAGTTTTCATCAGTTCCAACCTTGAAATCAAAAGATTTATCGATGAATTTCATCACCAGGTATGTGGGATTTCACTACTCAGTTCCTTTCACCCATTAGGTCCCTAGATTTCAATCAGAATCTTGATTCCCTTAATATTACCTAGACCTAGGGTTTCTTGAATGTTAGAAATTGTTGGTTTTTAGCTGTTAGAATGATCCAAATCAGATTGTCATGAATTTAGTGTCGCTTTGTATAGATTCTTTCATAAATTCAGAACCCTAACTATGTAGTTCTTTTAGTTCATGAATTACACATGTTAGGTCAGTTATTTCAGATATATATATATACATGACTCAGTTTTTGAATGTTTTATTATCAATATATTAATGTTGCATTCTCAGTTTGCATGTCAGTATTTTGAGCTATCCAGTATTACAGAAATTCAGTCATAAATTGTTAATTACATAATCAATTGGGAGTAGCCTAATACCGAGTGGACTAGGGAACTACGTGCCCTGTAGGTAAATCCCCTCTGTGGGAATTATACTTAGTGAACACGCAATCATGACTCTATACCTCTGACAAGGTATATTGGGTCCTCTCGATGGGGCGTATACATCGGACTCCACATTTAGCTCATGTGGTTTTATGTTGGTTATTAGTAGCTCTCATAATCATTCTATTGCATTGACCATGTTATCAATTACAGTCAGATTTCAGTCTCAGCATGTTATAAACTTTGTCATTGCATTCAGTTAGTTCATGTTTAGTATTCTCAGTTTAGTATCATGCTTATCGCTTATCATTGCTTAGATATATGCTTTGTTCAGTTATGTTTATTGTTCAGCTTTACTCTATCTTGCATGCTCAGTACCTTCCAAGTACTGACGCATACTCTGTGCTACATCTTCTCGTGATGTAGGTTCAGGCCCTCAGCCTCCAGATCACGCATATATCGGTTCCCGGTCTCTAGTTCAGCACCATCAGTGGTGAGTCCTCATTTCTCGAGGACGACAGACATGTTTCCTTTGCTTTTAGTTTTAGTTTCAGTTTTTGCTAGATTTAGCTGGGGCATATCCCAACACTTCTAGTCAGTTAGAGGCTATTTTCAGACATAATTAGTTTCAGCTTTAGTATTTGAGTTTGACTTTTCATTTGTTGTTTAAACTCTCAATTTTCATATATTCAGACAGTATATGGGTATTCCCCATCACTTTCAGTTTATCTCATGTCTTATGCTTTCGCATAGTATTTCATATGAGGAGCATACCTGGAGAGTTGGGTGAACTTGAGTCCATACTCTTGGACTGTCATGTTACCTTGCCTCAAATTCATGAATTCCTGAGCTCTTGCCTCCCTCAACTCTCTTGGGACCTGTCCAGAAAGGTCTCACTAAAGCATTCCCAAGTGATAGAAGCTGCATATGTACCCATGTTCTCCTTCCATTGAGTATACCAGTAATGAGCCACATCCTTAAGCCGGTAAGATGCCAACTCAACCCTATCATTACCTATCACTTGTATCACTCCAAAGAACTTCTTGACCTCATCTATGAAGTTTTGGGGATTCTCACCAACTTGCGACCCTAGAAACTCTGGCGGATTCATCCTAACAAAATCACGGACCCTAGATGTCGTTGATCCAACACTAGCATTTGCAGGAACTAGAACATTCTGGTTGTTCTGGTTGGTCACACTCTGAGCCAAAAGTTGGATGTATTTACGAAACACTGCATTCGAAACTTCATGATCTGGGACTGAAGGAGTTGCGCTAGCATTCCTGTCGTAAGCTCTACGAAAGGGCATGATCTGAAATGCATAACGTCGAGTTAGAAATGAGGAATTTGATCATACCTTACGCATGATAAGAATATCAAGAAAGTGATTTTTTCCTAAAACACTTTGTAGCCTCCCTCTCATTAGATATGGTGCACTTCACACCCATAAAAAAGACTCTACTTAGTGCGGCTTTTCAGATATCCTAGGACACTTAAACCTAATGCTCTAATATCAAGTTTGTCACGCCCCGAAGCTAACCCCAGGACGCGGACGCGGGACCTAGGATCCAAGTGACCCCAAGTAGTTAAGGCATGCCTCTAGAATTTCGGTAATAGTCTAGGGAGTACGTGTGCCTTATCCCTTTTAGATTTTTTCGTTTTATCAGCAATGTCAAGCGAAAATTATAGTTTGAAAATATATCTCTAACAATTTTTTGAACAAACAATATATCAAGACCGTGACTCGGTTAGTATTTTTTTCTTATACACTATTAAGTTTAAGTGTGTCTCTGAGATTTCAGTTATAGTCTAGGGAGGTACTTATGTCTTATCCCAATATAAAATGTTAATCTGAAAAATTTTAGTAAATTGATTATCATAGTTTCTAACTAAACTCAATGAATTTTATAACAAAAATATTAGTTCAATCAAAGTAACATTAAATTTAATTCATTAAAAATTGCATGACTTTGTTTATGTATAAACCACTTGATTTGTAACAAAAATAATTTAAAATATATTTGTGATGCATAAAAAGTAAGAAAAATACTTGAATTATGTTTCAACATAGTTATACATGTAACTAAGAAGTTAGTGAGACCTTTTTTCTGGCTTTCTTTGATATTTAATTTTTCGTATTGAGATTAATCTAATGAATACTTGCATTGCATATGATTTATTAATATTAAAGGAACACATATTTCAACTTTCATTTTTATATAATATCTTTTGAGAAAAACATCTCAAGAAAAAGAAATTAAGTTGATTATATAACATTACATTGGAGATCATACTTTGCAATAGAAAATAAAGAATTGAAAAACATAACATAAAAAATAAAATGTATATTTATAAGAAGTCATGATGTCATTAGTGATTTGATGTGTTGCTTATGTTTTTTATTATATAAAGATTATCATAAAGTGACAAAATATTAAATTTTTGAGATTACACTAAGGGGTCATTTAGTGTGTGGGATAACAATAAATAGTGATGGATAAGAAAATAGTGATGGGATAAAAAATTTGTATCTTGTTTGGTTTATATGTTTGGGATAACTTATCACTCCATTTATATCATAGTGATGGGATAAGTTATTACATATACATGGTGGGATAAGTTATCCCAGGATAGCTAACCCAGTATAACTAATCCTGGGATAACTTGTTCCCAATCAAACGACTTGTAAGTGTCAAGTTATAGAGAGGTATACCAAGAGTTGAATCAATATTTGTCCCTAGCACATGTAGATCAGCGGAAATTTATTATAACGTTAAATTAATTATTATTCTAGTCATCACTAAAAAAATATTAATACATGATAATAACTATTCAAAATATAACTCCTTCTTTAATGTGAAAAAATTAAAATAAATTTTTTTTGCTTTAAATAATTATAAGTTAAATACACATTAATCACATATGTACATTTATTATAGTAGAACTATAAACTATTTTTTTATTATATGTGTACATCTTATTTATAATACCATAAGGAAAAATATTGTATATATCTGATCATACTACATAGATATGTTATTGGGAGAATTAAATGAGGAAATTAAAAAAAAAACTTACAATAATTAAGAGAAGTTAAAGATTTAGTATTTTTTTAGTTTTAATATAATTAATGTGATTAAGAGGAAAAAATGAGTTGACTTTTGAGCTTATATAATATGAAACTGGGAATTTTTTCTTCATTCTTTTCATTAAATAATTTGTTTATTGATTGAAAATTTTAGAAATACTAAAAGAGATAAGACACAAGTACCCCCTAGACTATGACTGAAATCCCAGAGACATACTTAAACTTAACTAGGGTCCTATTACCCACCCAAAACTAATTAAAAATGGAATAAATACGCCACAAACGTTGACATGGCATAGAGAGTGTGCACACTCTTTTGAAGGCAAGTGACGAGTGCACAAATTGGACACATGTCATTTTTTTATTATAATTTTATAATTAGTTAGTACACATATTTACTGATATTAAAACTTATATATATTTAATTATTTTTATTTCTTTCTTTGTAAAATATTTATTTTAATTTCTTTTCACTTTAAACTTTTTTTTTGATTAATTTATTATCTTTACACTTTTAATTATTTTAAAAAATTATGTGAAATTTTTTTTTAAAAAAAATAATTTTAAATGTGTCCTTTAATTATAACGTTTTAATTTTTAGGTTTTATTTGATTTTCTTCACTTATTTTGACATTCGTTCAAAATTAACTCATTTTAAATACAAGACAGAAATCAAATCAAAACGAAAGACAAAGAAAATAAAATCAATAGAAAAACAAAAGAGAAAAAACAATGAATGTAGGTAAAACAAAAAAAGTTTCAATACAAGGTAAAAAAATGTGTATTAACTTTATTTAAATACAAGATAAAGAAAATAAGAATATTTTTTTAAAAATATATTATTTTTTAAAAAAAAAATTTAATTTTGTTTTAAAAAAAAATAATTTTCAATTAAAAAATAATATTTACACACGTGGCAGGTGAATGTGTACAAACACAACCAACTTGGGTGTGGTTGAATATCACGCCCCGAGGCTACCCTCTTGACGTAACACGGGACCTAGGATCACGAGTGACCTCACGTTAACCATGTGTCTGGCATATATAAAGCATACTAAGAGTAACTGAATAAAACATATACTATGCGGAAGCTAAAACAATAGATAAATGGAAATGGGGAAAACCCAACTAATCTGAATGTATAAACCATACTAAGAGTTTAATAACAAGTGAAAGATAAACTTAACAATTCAAGCTGATTCTACTACTATGTCTGAAAAAGCCTCTAACTGAGTTGAGTTACTAAGACATGCCCCCAACTAACTCTAACAAAACTGAAAACTAAATAAGAAGACTAAAATGAAAAGCATGTCTAATGTCCTTGAAGTATGAGGACTCACCACTGAAATTGCTAAATGCGGACCGAGTACCGATCTAAGTGCAATCTGGATAGTAAGTACTTGAACCTACATCATGAAAGGATGTAGCGCAGAGTATGCGTCAGTACTTGAAATGTATTGAGCATGCAGGATATAGATATTAAGCTGAACAAATATATATAAGTTGAGCAAGCATAACTAAGCAAGAATGTAAATACTGAAACATAACTGAAAAGCTAAGCTGAATACAATGACCAAGTACTAATCATGAAAATAACATGCTGAATTGAATGCTGAAGTATATACTGAACACCTGGTCAAATGCACTAAGAGTCTGACTGTGGGAGATACTATTAACTGACATACACCACGTGAGTTAAACGTGGAGTCCGATGTATACGCCCAATCGAGAAGACTCAATATACCTTGCCAAGGGTATAAAGCCATGATTGGCGTGACCACTAAATCTGATGCCCAACAGATGGGACTTCTACTCCTACGGGGGCACGTAGTTCTGGACTATGAGGGTACGTTGAACCCTAGTCCAACTCGGTGTTAAGTCTACTCCCAACTGAATATGTATATGACACAAATGTTATTGAAATACTTAATAGCTCAAATACTGACATGTAATCTGAGAATGCAACATTTATATACTGATAATGCAACATTCGAAATCTGGAGCATGATTATCTGTTTAACTAACCTAGCATGTATAATTCATGAACTAAGAGAATTTATACAAACTAGGGTTCTGAGTTTAATACAAGGAATTAAGAAAACCTTCCAAGAAACAAGCTATTTCGATTTAGGATACTACAACAACTAAATCACAGTAAATATCCAAGGTTTAGAAACCCTAGGTCTAAACAAGATATGGAGAATCAAGAAGCTGACTGAATTCTAGGGACCTAGTGGATGAAAGGAACCCACTAGTGAAATTCCACATACCTGGTGACGAAATCTACGAAGATATTCTTTGATCTCGGGCTGAAACTTGAAGAACACGACTGCCTGTTCTTGGGAGGTTTGGTTGACTTTTCCTCTTCTTTTAGCTACAAGTTTGGATGATTTTTGGAGAATGGGGATTCTGGGTATGTATGACTAAGTTATTAGGCTTAAACTGAGTAAAACATTGTAGTTTAAGAATCGAACGACGTAGTTTAAGTGCCTAACGCATAGGGGAAAAGACCAAAACAGCCCTGACTTAAATCTGATGAGTGCCACCTACTACAGGAATGACGGGCCGTCGTTCGACCGACCAACCGTCGTTGGGAGCTGTCGTTCATGCTCTTCCCGACAGGGCTTCACTAAAATGAGCATAATTTTTTACTCTGAGATTAGAATTTAGCAAACTCAGTGGTGTTGGAAAGAGGATTCAATTATCTTTAATTTGATATGTCATGGGCCACCTAATTCACTTTGTGCTAAAAGATATGACCGTTTGAAGTTGACCCAACAGTCATTTTTCTCCAATTGGTTGCTGACCCTCACCTACGGTCCGTAGGTCCAACCACGGACCGTACTGGTCGACTGTGGGTGGGATCAGAGACCATCAAACTCCTAACCCCAACGACGTAACCATCCTACGGTCCGTGAGTCAATCAACGAACCGTGGTTCATGGCCATAGGTGTCATCTTTAGATTCTGAAATTCCCCTAAGTCTGGGACTACACCACGAGACCCTACCTACGGTCTGTGGTTCTACCTACAGTCCGTGGGTGGCTTCCACTGGTTCTGACAGTAGGTTCTGGAAAGCTGCATTTTTTTCATTTACTCAAGTCTGAGGTGTTACATTGAAGGTGCCGCGTTAGCATAAAAGGTGCACAAAATACGAAACAAATGAGTTCTGGGGGTAATAGGACCTTAGTTAAGTTTAGGCGTGTCTCTAGATTTCGGTCATAGTTTAGGGGGTACTTATGCCTTAACACATACTAAAAAAATGATTTGTTTATTTATTTATAATGTGACTGTTTTAATATGATAAACCATATCATAAATTTTTAGTGGCAATAATATGCAATAGCTATGAGAAATGTATCATGGATAATATTAAATCTTTCAAACGCGATAGAAATTTTAAATATTAATTAGAAATTAACAAACAGATATACTGTAACGACCCGAGAGCACCCCCTAGTCGTTACCAGCGTATTCGACCTCGAAGAGGTCTTATACAAACCCTTAGCATTCGTCATAGCATGTATCATAGAATAAAATTTGCGGAAAATTTAAAACTTGTACTTTGGAAGTTCGACTTCACTTCATATATGAAAAATAGAATCTAACTTCATCACAATGCACCATCTAGACATAGAAGTATCGAAAATGGGACTTATCCCTTACATCAATAAGAAATCTTGAAATAGGAAAGTACAACAATGTCTTTCAACATAAGCAAAGAACTAAACATAGAAGCTAGATCATAGGGTCTTGTCCTCGAACTTGAGGACTCGCCAACTTGGGGAAGCAACTCCAAGTGTCTTGAGAAGTAAGCTTGAATCCTCAACGGCCGAACCTAAATGTTTGGGGAAAAGGGAGAAAATATAGGTTAGTACAACACACGTACTAAGTATGGCTACTATGCATAAAAACCATTGAAACATGCATAAAAGGACATTTTAGTCAAAACATGCTTTTTGCCAAGTAAATCCAATATGCACACAAAGTAAGCATCATAGTCCAAACCAACATAATATCATCCCAACATGTAGACAGCCCAAGCAATACTAGTGCAATGCAAAGAATAGAACCCCATAACCTTATTCAAAGCCAAGTATCACATTAAGCAACCTACTTCATGCATACATTCATAAGATCATATTTCATCATAACTTACCATATTCAT
>NW_006238949.1:2009700-2022919 GCF_000226075.1 Solanum tuberosum | reverse complement strand
GTCCCCTAAAGTACCCTAAATACCCCTCACTTAAATGGACTCTTTAATGAAGTAAAAATAAATTTCTGAATTTCTGCATTTTCGTCGCGAAACAAGTCCGCGACGCGGAGCTGTTTCCTAAGATATTTGGAATTAAATTTCGAGATAGTAGAGTCTGCGACATGACCGCGTCGCGAACTAACTTTTTTATCCTTGGGGGAGCAAGTGTGTGACGCTCCCCTATTCCCTCCAAGTACAATTTGCAAGCTGCCTTGGCAGCTTGCTTGGCTAAGGTTGGGGTCCTCCTCGGGGTCCATTAGGGTGGCCCCGGGGAGTCGTATTCGAACGTTTTGACCCTAGGGACATATATTTACCTATTTTAAACCTTTTTACAAGATTATACCTTCATACGACACACCCAAACCTGCCCAAAACCTAAGGATACACTAGAACACATTCTTCTCTAGTTTCCGGACGTCGAAGTCGTTTCTTGACGTTTAGACTCTTACTCTCCCAAACCAAGTCAATTGCATTAATTTAGGTTTAGAAACATCATTTTAACTATTTTTGAGTCATTATTCATAAGGTGAGGCTCTAACTTAAGTCATAGAATTTCCGGGGTGTTACATATACACAAAAATAAAACCGTATATTTTTCATATTCATTCATATAAATAATAATAATAATAATAATAATAACAATAACAACAACAACAACAACAACAACAATAACAACAATAACAAGAAGAACAATAAGAACAACTACAATAAGGAGGAGGAGGAGGAGGAGGAAGAAGAAGAGGAAGAAGAAGAAGAAGAAGAGGAGGAGGAGGAAGAAGAAGAGTTTCATAATATAATTTTTGTTGAATAAAAGGAAATTATTTATCTAATCAAAATAAAATAAAAAAGAATAGAATAGTATTAATTGAAATAAAAACAATACATGAACAAATCTTCAAAATATTTGAAAACCATTCAAACTTTTGTACTAATATGATCATCTCTCTTGATGAAATATTTTAAGATAATTAAGCGTCCTTCTTCATTTTGATGAACTTGTACCAAACTAATGTGAACATCCTTATGATGAATCTTGAAGAATATTTCTATAATCTATGTGATGAATTTTTAAAGAATATATATATGATCTTTATCAAAATGAAGACCATATGGTGACATTATTAAGTACATGATTGATGAAAAAGATGAAAAAAATAAAAAATAAAAGGAAAAAACTATACTAATAAAAAGAAAGAACGAGAAAATGAACATTCAATATCTCCATAGATAATTGCTATTTATAGATTTTGTAAATCATAAGAACAGTTAGAAAGGAGTTGCAGAGACATGTTATTTAAGTAGGGAATGCAAATAGATGGAGGTTTTTTTTGTAACTTATTAGATATAATTAGAATAGTAAATATGATTGAATTTTTTAATTAATAAACAAATTATTTAATGAAGAGAAATGAAGAAAAAAAACCCAAAAAGGAGAAAAAAAAGATAAATATGAATGAATGGATTAAGACTTGAATGAGTTGAGATTGAACTCAATTCAAATTATCTTGAGCCCAACCCATAAATTTTAGACAAATTAGGCGGGTTACCTATATTTGGGCTCATTTGGACACCCCTAGGAGAAATTTCGCAAATAGCCACTAATATAAACTCAATTATGCTCCATAACTATAGTTTGCTAATTACGAATCAAAGCTACATGTTAGAGGGAGGAGAAAGGTGAGCGAGATTTGGAGATGTAGGAGAGAGGAGTCATACTACAACTCCCACAACACATGACATCAACATTTTGTGTTCATAATGTGAACTCGTAGGTGGGATGATTGGAAGTATGCAAAATTGAGCTCAAGACACGAGTCGTAGTCCTAGACTACGAATCGTGGAATGATACGTAGGAACTGAAGAAGTTCCACTGAGTTTCAACAAACCATGAGTTGAGATCAGACCATGAGTCATACATACAACCTATGACTCATACATTGCTGAAGGGTCTGCAATCCTATTTTGTTTAGGAAAAGATTTCTTTTGTCTATTATTGCATTTTTTGCTTGAAAACATACATTCTTTGATTTTTGAGCAATAAAGTATATTAATTCTTGATTCTTGAATTTGTTCTTAAAATTCAAGATTTTGAATTTCAATTATTCATCTTGTAAGTTCATAATCATATTTTCTACAATATATTCTAATTTTGTTTTTACAATCATTAGTAGCTAAATCACATAACTAGGATTGTGAGAATCATGATGAATTAATAAAGTATGTTAAATTAGCTAGTGATTATTGAATGGTGTTCATGCATGCATTATTCTTCTCTTCGTATTGATTGCTTTCTAATGGTTGCAAACGTTAGAAGTCACCTTAATTGTTAACTTACTTGATTAAATGGGTTGTGTAAAGGAAAATAGATTAACAACATAGATTTAAGGCTACTAACCGTCGTCTAATTACTTGACCCTTAACAAGTAAAGTTAATCTGATACTAAAAGTTAGGGTCAAGATTCAAAGACTCAAAGACTGAGAGGTATTTAAAGTGATATTCATCTAATTAGGGTTAAAAAATGTTTAGGTGAACCAGTCTTACTGGTTTTACATACTAAGCATCATGATAGATCACTAGTACGATACACTTATAAATTTATGAAATCATGGGAAACAAAGTGTAACACCTCAGTATTTGAAAGAGCTAAAACAAGAAAGAACTAAATTGGAAATAGCAAAATCTGAAATTTTGCAAGTTAGGCATAGGTTATGATTTTGGGTCAACTTCAAACGATCATAACTTTCAGTACATGATAATGTAGGAGGCCCATAAGATATAAAATGAAAGGTCTTGGAATCCTCTTTATAACGCCACCGAATTTGCTAATTTTAGAGCTCGTATAAGGGAGATATGCCAGTTTGAAGTCAGGTTGTCCATTTAAGGAAAGTTACTCGAAAATATGAGGGGTATTTTGGTCTTTTCCTTACCCAATCAGCTTTAAGAAAATTTAGTAAATAATTAGGGTTCTAAACTGGTTTGGTTTAGTTTTACAAATCCTAATTTACGCTAAGGTTTTGAGAGAAGTTCAAGAAGAGGAGAAAAGTCAAGGCGTTCTTCAAATTTTCTTGCGAATCGAAGGTTGTTTCGCCAAGGGTTTAATCCCTAAGAGGTATGTGAATTCTCATAGTGTTCGGTTCATTCACCCGCACGCCAATCATGTTATTGTCAGCGTAATTTCGTTCTAGAAAGTTGAAGGATTTGAGTTCTTGATTAATGTTCTTGAAGCTTGCTTTCGTTCTTGAATTAGAATGGGTTTGATGAGTTCTTGAGATAATCGTATCGAGTTTAAGAGTTGTTTTTGAGTAGATTATCATGTACTTGTATTGGGTAATTGAATCTAAGGAGAAATTGGGAAAAAGAAACGATTCTAGTCAAATTTGAGTAGATTATCATGTACTTGTATTATCAGTTCTAGTCATCTCTTAGCATATGCTTTATCACATTTGTTTTTGAGTAGATTATCATGTACTTGTATTGGGTAATTGAATCTAAGGAGAAATTGAGAAAAAGAAACGGTTTTAGTCAAATTAAGATCAGAAAACGAGTTGAAAATTTTATCGGAATCGTCTAGGGGAGGGCTGGCGCGGCACACCCCAGATGCGTCAGAGGGTCTAGAGCGGCGCACCAGCAGTGCGCCATTTTGAGCTCTCTGAACTTTAGGGACTATCGCCCCGCGCCAGCAGTGTGCCAGGGTTGCCTGCCCCTACCCTTTTTCGTCGTTTTACCTGTCTGAGTTCTCTGAAAGTGTACCTTCACTCCCTATTGATTCTAACTACTCTATACTACTTCTAAACATCTAGAAGTCATTAAAAACATTAATCATAACCTTGAATCCATAAATTCAAATTCAAGGTAGAGCTAAGAGTCAAGTCTTGAGAGTTCTTCAAGTCATTTTAAGAAGTCTTTCTACAATCTTTTGAACTTGTTTTAAGACTTGAGCATTGAGTTTGAGGAAGAGTAAAGTTGAGTCATTTTCTTTAAAATGATATATGGAAACTAGGTATTTCCAAGAGAAATGTTTTTTTACATTTAAGAAAAGAGGAAACACTGATTTCCAAAAGAGTTCATTAGCAGTTTTAAGTACTATCTCTTTTTAGAGAAAGCCTTTTGAGTAATAATCTCAAAGTTTAGGAAGAGTAAATGTTTTCTTAAAATCATATGAGCTAAGTATATTTTGGGACAGCAATATAGAATAATTATTACCCCCAATGAGCACAACTTCCCATATGCCAGATACAATGATGCTAACTAAATCTCTGATTCAAATGAGACATAGTGGGTATGTCTTTACCCTTGGAGGGGGAGCCATAACATGAAAATCAGCAAAAAAACCATAATTGCTAGATCAACTATGGAATCTGAATTTATTGCTTGAGAGTTGGTTGTTATTGAGGCTGAGTGGTTGATAAACTTCTTAGCAATTATTCCAATTGGAATGAAACCAACACTTTCTGTGTCGATACATTGTGATTGCCAAGCAGCGATAGCTATAGCAAAAATAAATCTTTTCAATGAAAAGAATAGACATATATGTTTGAACATAATGTGATAAAGCATATGCTAAGAGATGAAATAATTTTCATAGACTTTGTGAAGTCAGAAATGAATTCGGCTATCCTCTCATTAAACCTTTGCAAAGGAGAGTGATATTTGAAACATTGAGGGGAGTGAGGCTTTTGTCAGCTTGAGAAAATCAACAATGATGGTAACCCAAACTATGTGATTGGAGATCCCATGAATTAGGTTCATATGGGTAATAACAAGTCATTAGTTGATTAAAAGGTGCACTATAAAATATGTCCCTTTCTATAGTGTGTAAACATAGTGCAAGAGTACTGTAACACAAAGTGAGGTTGATTGAAATCTTAACTCAATTCATATCTTTTATAGGAGGTGTATTGCCCTGCAGAATACATTTGATGAATAGGCCTATATAAATGTGGAGTGAGGCCGCTCCTATGAAATTGTGACAAATTTCTAGAGCACTCATGAATACCAGACACGCGCATGGCCTATTGGCGCAAAAATCGCGATGAACAACAAAGTGTGTGGAGGCATGATGTGATAAAAAAGACGTTGAATTTACAAAAGAATTTTTGGTTCATAGAAGTTCTAAACTTCACCAACTGTGCTGTAAGTTTAATCTTATTTTATCTAAGATCTGATTTATAGTCCAAGTGACACCAATTTCGATACATTATTCTCTTTGTAAAAACCTAACAAAAATTCTTTATTTTTATTTATATTTTTTTGAGATAAGTCAGTGATTGTTAGAAAAAGAATTATTATAAAAGTATTTATTTCAAAAAGATGTATTAATTTTGGTCAAACTAATTTATTGTCCAACGTTCCAATATAATGTCGTTGCCTTCAACGTTCCAATTTTCTTTACTTCAACGTTTCAATTCTTTTTATTGGATATCTTTATATTTATGACATTTATCCTTTGGCAGTTTAGAGACTCTTTCTTTTTGGCATATATAAGTCATTCTTTGCTGATAGAGGAAGCAGTGGAAAACATATCAACAATTGCTTCATTCCTCTTCTTTCTTTTGCTGGATTTTATTGTTATAAAATTTTTGTTGTTCCTTTTTCTAGTTAATTTTAGAAGAATTTGTTGAATCCTGAGAAATACACCATATTTGTGAAATATCCTTAAGGACATTGACTTACACACCTCAAGCTATCAAGATTTACAAATTCTTGTACAACAAGATTTACAAATTCTTGTACAACAAGATTTACAACATAACCTCTTTTAGTTGGTATTTACAATTCTTCCATGTCATTCTTGAAATGCATTTATAAATTTTAGAATGTACTCCATCTGTTCCTATTTATATGTCACCATTTTGAATTTCACGTGCATTAAGAAACTAAGTAAGTTTACTATTTTACCCTTATATAATATTTTTGGAACTCAAGTTTTCAATCAATGAATATGATTTAATTTATTTTGATTAATTAATTTAACCAATGAACATGAATCATTTGCTTAAGACCATCTCCAATCCATCTCTAATTTACTCTCTATTCTTTATATTTGAAGAGTAAAATAGAGAATGGATTCTCCAAGAACAAATGATAGTAATATAATAGAAATAATATTATAATAATCAAAAAGTAAAATAGAGAGGTGAATAGTAGTTCTCCAAATTTGGAGAACTACTATTCACCTCTCTATTTTACTTTTTGATTATTTTAATATTATTTATGTTATATTACTAATTAAGTTTTTATCATTTGTATTTATTTTCTAATGTAATATAACATCTAAAAATATATTATAAACAAGTTACTACTTCGACCCAAATTAATATTATTTCTATTTTATTATTTTTAAAAGAAATTATCACTTTAAATATGTAATTTAAAGTTATTTTAATATTATTTATATTATATAATATTATTAATTAAGTCTCTAATATTTGTAATTATTTTCTAAGTAATATAACGTCTAAAAACATATAATTGATAAGTATGCTACTTCCCTCCCGAATTAACAATTTTTTGATTTAATTTTTTAAATTTTTTTTATCATTTTAAATATGTAATTTAAATTATAATTATTTTTCATTATGAAGTATGCACAAAATTTACATGATAATTCAAACAATCTACTTTTATGTTATAGTGATAAATTATTAAACTACACTTTTTAATGAGCATGAAAATATTTGATGCAATAATTCAAAATGAAATAGAGGAAGTAAATTAGTACATGAAATAATTGGATACAAGATGAAATTGTTAATTTAAACAATTTTTAGCTACACCTAAATAAATAAGAACAAAAAATTGTGCATTTTGAACTCCATTATACATTAATCGAACATTTATGAGAGTAACGTAATAGTCTTGAAAGTTGAGTATTTATGTAAAATTTAAAATAAATTTTACGATGAAACAATATTTACGATGTAATTATACTTCATCAATGATTTCACTTTTATTTGAATTGTTGGTTAATATGTATTATATGTAATATTTATTGCAATTTATGTTATTTAGAAATTTAGATTAAAATATAATTTAAATGAAGAATTTGAAAAAAAAAATGAATTTTTTTATCACATAAAGATCACTACAAGAAAATCAGCTTCTAAGGAAGGGAAATTTAGTCCCTGAAAGTTCAAATCTGGTCACAAACGAGCAATCGAGACCAGAAATTTTTGTTCGTCACTCATCCGAGAAAGTGTTGTCACTACTGGTCAATAAGGACGAGTTCAAAAAACTGGTCCCTGAATGGTTTTGAGACGGCAAAAAACACTGGTCGTGAAATATATTCAGGGACTGCATATCTAGTCTCAAATAGACCATTGATATATTTGTATTCAGGTCGTTAAACCTCATTTGCGACCTTCTGTAGCCTAGTCCTAATAACTCTTTAGAGACGAGTATGACCTGGTCCTAGAATAGCGTTAGAGACCATTAAAAATCTGCTCCGAGAATAGCTCTAGCGACCATAACAATCTAGTCCTAGAGTCGTTTTAAGGACGGACAACAACCTAGTCCTAAAATTGCTTTAAAGACGATCAACAATTTTGGTCCTAGATTGACCTTTAGAGACAGCCAATAATTATGGTCCCTAGCTAATCACCATTGATCCTACGACCATTGATTATTACAAGAATCTAACAAATATCAAATTAATTACAACTAAAAATCTGGATGCAAAAGATAATATAAAAAGGGTTGTAGGGCGATAGAAATAAAAAGTGCGATTGATTACAATAAATTTGTGAGCATCACATGATGTAAGTTTCAATATTCGCTTAATAAACAAATAAACTTAGATAACATCCAATGTTTTGCATAACATTCATAGCAAAAGTAAGAATGAGTTAGTCCATCTTCTAAGCTTGTATCTTCATTGAAGAATGAACAAAAGTTGGGCAAAAAACTTGAAGTTTAGTCTTTGTCATGTGATATCCAAAAACATCTACAAAAGCTGACAAAAATAAGAAAGAAATCTATTAGAAAAACTTTGAGATACATAAATCAAGAATCCAACATCTATTTTGGAGAACCACACCTAAATAACATTTAGTAAAAAATAGAAATAAATGGATAAGAAAGATAGATTAAGAGACGAGTTGGATGAACAACAACTTGGCAGAAAAGTGTAAAACAGAGAAGCTGCTGGTAGCAATGTTGTGTTGCAGTTGTGCAGGAAATTTTACGTTAAGTAGATATATACACCCAACACTTACCAATAAGCCTCTCTAGGCGCACGATAAACGTGAATTCCACGTTCAAGGGAGAGTTATCATACTGGAGAAACAAGATTTGAGGTAAACTAACTCAACGATTCAAAATTTCCCCTCCCCTTGAAAACTCCGAACAAGGAAGATCAAAGTAAATTCAAGGAACCTCAGAAAAATCAGATACAATGAATTAACAGCTGCTAGAAGATCATACCATCAATACCCAATAATTTACAAATCTAACAAATACGGTATCTAACTAACAATGATACTTAAAAAGAAAGGTACTCGTATTTCTGGAAAGAAAAATGCAAAGTTAATACCAATCAACATTCAAAGAACTACACACACGGATACATACAGGAGGATCTCAGCATTTTTTGGTTGTTACAGCAACATAGGATACATGCAAAGGCACTTGTATGAATCTAAATCACATTGAATGAAGAAAGAAAAATAAAAAAAAGTCGAGCACAACAACAGAAAAACTGGCAGCAAGGTTACGTTGCAACAATGTTATGTGGCAGCAATGTTACGTTGCAGCAGTGCAGAAAAAATAGGCAGAACATGATAAAATAGAGAAGTTGACAGCAGTGCAAAAAATAAATTTAAAAAGTTTTTTGCCGTTACGCAGAAAATGAAAAATAGAGTCCATCAAAATTAAAGAAAGTTGAGTAGTGAAGATATTCAAAAATAGATCCCATCTCTACATTCACTAATTTTCATTTTTTTGCATTTCATGACTAGAGGAGAAGGTAGAACTCGATTTTGTGCTTTTATAAGGAGTTTGCATATGTTGATTAGCACAAACACCACTCTTGTAAAAAGATCCCACCTCAGATTCAGAAAATCCTAACGATGAGCTCAAAGATCCAGATTTTTTCTCCAGTCCCTTACTTATAGTTGTTGGACGCACTAAACAAAATATAAGAGTTTATAAAAAAAAACTGAAAACATAACAAATTTGCAAAAAAATACATGTTTGAAAAAATCTTACTTGTTTGCATGTTCTCTTTCTCAACTTGAATATCAGATGTAGGAAATGAAGTATTACTTTGCATGTTCTCTTTCTCATGAACCATGGAGTTCTTATATATCGTTTGCATTCCTTGACTAGTGAAGATGGTAGCCTTTTCAAGTCCTTGTCCTCTGTCCTTCTCTGTAGAGCTTGAAAAAAAACAGTCATTTGTTTGAGATTAAAATATTTGAAGGGTGGGAACTTTGGAACTGAGGCTGAGGTGCTAGAGATGATCTGCTACAGTTGGACTGCTCTAAATGAAGCCTGCCCCAACAAACACTCATTTTTCTTTTCTATTTTTGGACTCAGCTGGGTGTTACCAGAAAGCATCAAAAATGGGTAGGAACTTTAGAACTAAGGCTGAGGCTGTTGTTTCTGCATCACAAGCTCAGACATTTGTTTGAGATTAAAATGTTTGAAGGGTAGGAACTTTGGAACTAAGGCTGAGGCTGCTAAAAATGATCTGCTACAATTGGACTGCTTTAAATGAAGCCTGCCTCACTCAAACAGTCATTTTTGTTTTGTATTTTTGGACTCGGCTGGGTGTTACCAGAAAGCATCAAAGATGCCTGCAGTAGCTGGAGTTAATCAAAAATTGGTAAATCCTTCAGGAAAATCTAGACCTTTAAGACAGAGGAGCAGAAGGTGTTTAATTTATTGTGACGCAGCTCTCATCATTTCCCCATACCTAGTCCACCAACTCCTATTATTCATCCTCTAGATCACCATAATTAACTTCATAAGGCATCAGAACAGTCCATCATAGTTCATTTATACTGTTGTTAAGACCAACTTTCTAGTGCACTTAACGAGTAAGAAATGCACCAGGAACAAAAAAACTGAAGTCACAGAGGGTTTGCACAGGCAAATCACTTGGTAATACAACTACAACCATGCCTCAATGCTCAAGCTAGTTTGGATCGCAGTAGGGGATTATTTCTGAGACTGAGGCTGTTGTTTCTGCAACACAAGCTCACTCATTTGTTCGAGATTACCAGTAAACAATAGGTTCAGTCACCAGGTAAAAATCATCACCAAGTAAAAATTAGTCATTTGTTTGAGATTAAAAATCAATACAATTAAAGATTTAGCTTATGTCTAAAGTAAAAGAAAACAAAATATCTTACTTGTTTCAATTTTTTTGATGTACTTTTTAACTAGATAACTTGATTGAGGCAAGAAACTCTTAGATGGCGTATTTCCTTTCTCACCGAAAGATTTAAGCCCTCGTCCCCATCCCTTTCCTATAGCACCAAGAGCGTCAAATGTATATCTGATAGTACTCTTCATATTAAAACTGACCTCATTTTCAGTTTTCAATGGTTTCATCTTGAACCTACAAAAAGAGTCAAAAGTTAAAAATTGAACCTGAAATATATGTAACAATGTAGTTATAAAAGAAATTGGGCCACCATACTATTTAACAATGAATATATTAATTCATAAATAGATACTTCACCTCATTAGAATGGTTTAGATTTAGATTCAACAGGAAAAGTGGGACACAATAAACAACAACACAAGTGAGAACATACACGCTCGAAGCTTATGCAAGTGATATTAGAAAGTCATTTGTTGTGATCACTTGGTTGTAGCAGAAAATAACTTTTTACAAAAAAAATAGTAAAATGAGAATGTTCATTTAGCAAGCAGTAAGGCTAGTTATAGGTTCAAATACTCAAAAAATTTACATACTAAATCTGCAAAATTCTGAAATAACTAGTATATAAATATGGAAGAACTAAAGGGAAAAATGCTATACACCAAATGATTATTCAAGTGGTTCCTATTGTTATATGTTGGTAATTATGGAAAAAAAGATGCTCATGTAGATATGGCACTCAAAAAAAATTCTACACAAGGAAAATGGAGCAGCAAATAAGCTGAAATCTGAGAGCAGCCATGGACAAAACATTCCCCCTATATAAACTAGATATGCACCGGAAAGATACTTGTGAACTGGTGGAAAAACTCAGACCAAAAGTGAGTGTCAAAATAGTCACTTGGCAGAAACTAGAGGAGGGAAGGATTAAACTCAACGTCGATGGTAGTTTTTTCGAAACGTGGCAAGGCAGGTTGTGGGGGTATAGCGAGAAATGCAGATGGAAACTTCTTATTTGACTTTGTTGTACCTTTCCAATGCAAGGATCACAACATTGCAGAAGCTTTAGAAGCCCAGTTTGCAACACAAATTTTAAAGGACAAGGGATACGATAAGTGCACAATTGAAATGGACTTCGATATCATAGTTAACATGATGCAAAAGAAGAATTTCACATGCCAATATTTCTCTTGCTTAATAAGTTATATGGAAAAGGTATGGACCTTATAGATACAATACATCTGTTTGCGAGTCTCGCCTCCCCTACTTAATAGAAGCATTACAATTATGTAAGTATATCTTACTTTAAAAGTTACATGTAGCAGGTCTAGTTCTTATTTTGCTCGCAAAATATCAACATCGAAGACAGAAAATTAGTATATGTTGTTAGCGAAATAATTAGACTTTTCAAATAAATTATGCAATCTATACAAAATATGAATCTTCAGGCACATACAACGGTTAACAAAATCGAGTCACTATTACAAACTCAACCCAATAATATTTCACTGATTGTACATAAGAAAACAGATCAAATTAAGAAACTTTTAACCTATCTAATGTTACGAAACAGGAAGAACAAGAAAAAGGGTAACTTAAATAAAAAAATAAAACATCCATCAATATAGTTTATGGAATTCGAAACAATAGAAACTTGATTAGAAGAAGAAGCAAACCTGTATCTATTTCACCGAGCAGCTGAGCAGCAACTATACGATGAAGAAGACAGAGTTGCGATTGAAAGTACTTTGATGTTAAGATTGGGTCGAACGCTGTAGTTGAGAAGAAAAACGATAGATTGTTGATCAGAGATCGACTAGAGCTATAGAATGTTGCGACCAAAAGCCAGAGGGTTTTTTTCCTTTTTACGTTTTGCCTAAATTTGCTTTTAGAAAAACAGGGTTTTTTCTTTTTGTCTAAAAAAATATTGCCGCCTAAATTTTGGCTGGAAGAGGCGCGCTGCTATAAGTTTTTTAATTAGAATTTGGGACCAATTAATATGTTATTTAGGGACCGGATTAAGTATCTTCACAATAGAATATACAAATAAGGACCGAAATATAATCTCGTCCCAATACATATGTAACCACCCTCAAAATAAAGTAGGATAAAGTAGAGCCTCACATGAGTTTTATGCATTAATAACTTGTTAAAATAATGAAGAATAGCCTTTTAAGTCAGTTTTAAAGAGTTTGGAAGTCAAACGTCAAGGGACGACCAAGACGTTCGGAAACTAGTCCTTCACGTGTTGGTGTGTTCTAGTATGTTGTTCGTGTTTTTATGTGTTGTTTGGAGTCTAAAATCAGTGGAGGTGACCCTAGTGTCTTAATAAATATTTTTAGGGTCAAAACGTTCGGATACGATGCCCCGGGGGCCACCCTAAGGGTCCCCGAGGAGGACCCCAACCTTGGCCAAACAAGTTGCCAAGGCAACTGAGATTGTGCTTGGAGGGAGCATGTCCGCGTCGCGGACTAGCTCCACCAAGGGCCAAATGTTTGGTCCGCATCGCGGACATGTCGCGGACTCTACTGTCTCGGATTTAATTATGAAAAACTTATGGGAACACCTCCGCGTCGCGAACTTGTTTCCCGACGAAATCTGCGAAAATAAAACTCAAGTTTGACTTGTTCCAAAAGGTCCAACTAAGTGAGGGGTACTTTGGGTTATTTGGGGAATTATTATAAACAGTTATTCTACCTATTTTAGGGTATTTTAAGAGGATAAAACCCCAAAACCTAGAGTTGGACCTCATCATTCCAATTGAACCTTCCCTCTCAAATAAATTCTCTCACTAGAACTCAATGGAAGACATTGATGAAGCTTCAAGCTAGGGGATGGGTTCCTACTGATTT
>NW_006238949.1:1998859-2007278 GCF_000226075.1 Solanum tuberosum | reverse complement strand
TTTTACACCAAGTGTAGGTGGTGGTGGCTAAAGGGTCTTTCTAGTGATGAGCTTGGCTTACTATTCCCAAGTTCGGGTGTGTCCTTAAAGATTCAAGGACCTTTATGTTAAAGAGTTTCCTTAAGTTCTATGTACTAGATAGTAGTTTCTTTTGTATTGTAAGGGTTGTGTCCCTCTTGTGTTGTAGTCATGTTTTAAGATGGCTACCTCGAGACGTAGTATTCTGATTTTGTATTAAAGGTTTAATGAGGTGACTTTTATGTCTTGTGTTATATTATGAAAAAGTTTTAAATTTCCGCTATTTTTCTATGATAAATGCTATGACGAATGCTAAGGGCTTGTATAAGACCTCCGAGAGGTCGAATATGCCGGTAACGACTAGGGGGTGCTCTCGGGTCATTACAACATATATCTTTAGAGACGGAAATAGTAGCTCGTCCCTAAACATTGGTCTTAAATAAGCGTTTTTCTTGTAGTGGATCATAGAGTGATTATTTGCAAAGAGAAGAAATGATTTATATTATGAAATAAGAAAATAAAAATGAAATAAAAATAATAATAATATAATATTGAGGGGAGAGAAAAAGATTCTTTGTAGAGAGAAATAGAGAATTAGGTTGGAGTTGGTTGTCTGAAAAAATAGATAACTCTATATTTGGAGAGTAAAATAGAGGATAGGGTTGGAGATGGCCTTAGCTTTTCTAAGTTGGTCAAATGTATATTTTCAAGGTTAATAACTCACATGGGTAAAAAAAAGGAACAATATAGTAATTTATGCATTGATTTTATGAAATGACAAGTATTATGGATCAACTATTTATAAAAATGGATGACATATAAAAACAAATAGAGGGAATATAATCTAATATCTGCATTGGCATTAAAGTAATTTATCTTCAAATTGACTAAATTCGATCTTGATGACAAAGGGACAATCAATGTAGTCGTTTGCTGGCTATGTTTTATGAAATTTGTAAATTTATATCTTCTTTTTTTGTTAGAATTTGTTTCCTTTTTATGTCATGAGACGTTGCAAATTTTAACAATATCATCAAATATATGTATGCCTCATTCTCTATCTTTTCTTATTTAGTTGTTTTATATGGTTTAGTATTTTATTTTTTTTAAATATATATTTTGTTGTTTGTTAACAAGTTTGCCTTATTTAAACTCACCATTAGATTTAATCCATTATAATTTTAATAAATCTTCACATCATGAAGCTCTTGAGAGAGTATATATTTGCTCTAAAATTGAAATTTTGTATATTTGATTTTAAAAAAAATAGTTACAATGACATTTGACTATTTCATAAAAAATCATTTAATATCGAGAAGCTAATAAAATTGACCAATTAAATTAGAGAACAAGTGCTAAGATGAGTAGAAGATAAAGTAATCAAATATTAGGACTTTTAAAATCATTAAAGTTTATGAGATATGTAAATGTAAATATACCAAATATTTTAATTTGGAATCATTTTGATGGAGTATCTTATAAGAATTATTTCTAAGCTTAATGAGATGGACAAATTAGCTAATAAATAAATAAAAAAGAATATTGTTATTGATAATACAGTAAAATCTCACTAAATTAATATAATTGGGATCGTAAAATATTATTATTTTATAGATGTATTATCTAATCGATAAATTAAATAATTATTAATTTATAGAGTGTTTTGAGATTCAACCTTATGATACTCAGATAATAAAAGCTTTCAAGATGTATTATCGAAACATGTTTTATCGTAGGATATTAGTAGTTTATGAAGTGAGACTTGCAACCAATCCAAGAAAAAATAATGTTTTGGATGTTATGAATTTGACAATCTTGGCTTGGATGACAAATTTTCAGTAAAAGACAACAAAAAATTATTTTCGACACTACAAAATATATTTGGAGGATGAAATTATAGAGAATTTGAATGAATCCACCCACTTGTGAAAATGTCATTCATGAAGTTGAGATTATGATTAATGATCTAGGTTAGCGCAATAAAATGGATGTCAATAACCTATTGAATTATCTGAGTGAAAATGATACATATTCAGTGATCCAGAGCTTGAAAGAAATTGTGGATATCATAAAAAATAATATTGACGATGAAATTGTAGATGATACGATACCTATAGAACCAGTTATGCGTAAGGAAACACTTATCTTATCTAGAACTCTTCACAATATTATGATGTAGTTTGAAAAGACAACATCAGAACTTTTGGATGTAATAAGAAAAGTTAAAGATGAACCTTCAACTAGATTTAAAGTTTAACTCACATTTCACTAAATCGTCTTAGATATATTTGTACTTCTAAAGAATTATTAATTTATAATATTAATAGGACTATATATTTATATATGGGTCTTCTGAAAATATATTATGTTATTATCTTATTGAAATAAGTGAGTTTTTCATTAGCGCAAATCGCGACCCGAAAAAAATATTATCTTAGTAGGCGTTTGGCCATGCGATACCATATCACGATATGGTATCGTGAGATGGAATCAACGTTTGGACATGCAATTTTACGCTGATTCCAGATGTGATTCCATATTCTCCAAAAACCATGATATGGAATTATATGGGAATTCCATATCATGATTTGAGATATTTTAATACAAAAATTGATCCACGAGTTTATATTTTGTTAAAACAACCCCACATTTATATCTACAAATCATTGTTTTCATATGTAAATACAATTTATAATCACATCATTACTTTTTTAAATTTATTATTCTCACCCACATAAAATTTATTATTCTCACCAACATATAGTCACTTTAACTCACACCAACCGATTGTTGAGTAATAAATTTATTTTATGGTTTTAATAAGTGCACATTTATATTTTATGTGTAAGTTATTAGTATTTAGTTACATATTTCCTATCAACTTTGTTTAAAGAGATAATATTTATTTTATGACTTTGCATTGTCTTGGAAGCACTATTTTTATTACTCTTACAAACATTATTTTTATGAAGTGCATTCTATAATGCTTCCAATTTATTTTATGTTCACTAAACTAATATTGTCATATTGATGTATTTTTTATTTGATAGGATTGTATTGGTGCGATTGATGGAACATATATAGAAGGGGAGGTTCCTAAAGCGGTGCAACAAGCATATCGTAATCGCAAAGGAAGAACATCACAAAATGTCTTATGTGCTTGTGATTTTGATATGCGATTTACCTTTGTTACTGTTGGTTGGGAAGGTACTGCACATGATAGTAAATTACTTGAGAATGCACTTGTTGAAACCAACGTCACAATTTCCATTCTGCCATATGGTAACTTTAAATTACATCCTTAGAATAAATATTATTTATTTACACAAAGCTGTCTCATTTACGTCACATATGCTTTTAGTAATTCTTTATAAAATGTTTGTTGGTAGATAAATATTATGTTGTTAATGCTGATTTCCGAAACACAAAAGGATTTTTAGCTCCATACAAAGGACTACAACTATCATTTGCAAGATTATCGAGGAAGTGAAAGAGAGTCTCAAAATCCCAAAGAGCTGTTTAATTGTAGGCATTCATCTCTGGCAATGTGATTGAACGAACTTTTAGAGCTTGAAAAAATAGATTTAAAATATTAAAACAAGGCATGAACCATTATGATATTGATACACAAGTAAAAATTGTCATGCTTGTGCAGTGTCATATAATTATTTGCGAGAATACCAAAGTACTGATCAAATATTTATGGTCTATGAGCATGAAAATATAGTTGCGGATGATATTGATCAACAAATGGCTCAAAGTAACAATGTTGGTTCATCTTCTTGGTCACATGATCGAGAAATGCAAGTTCAACGTGAGAAAATTGTCCGTACTATGTGGGGGGATTATATTAAAGACTAGTACACTACAATTTATGTTCATTTTTTTTATTAAATTAAAGTTAGATGAAACAATTATTTAAGTGGAGAACAAATAACTTTGTAATAATTTATTATGCGATATTATAAATTTTTATTTATTTGATAAGATTGAATAAATAATTGAGGCTATTTTAATAGTTTTATAACTTATGAGATTTTTATGTTTATGAGAAAATTTTACAACACAAAAATTTCATATCGCATGTCCAAATAAAACTTCAATTTCATCTCATGATTTCATATCATGATACCATATCGCATGACCATACGGGCCTTTAGAAAAATTATTAATTTATCAAGTATTAATTTATAATGAAGTTTTATTGTACCCTAATTGAGAAGCAAAGAATAGTCGATAGTTTTCCAGGTCACAGATTCAGTAGGGTCATGTGTCTTATTACGTGTCACAATACCTTTGCCTTTATTCCCTCAAAACTCAGGTGATATTTTTGAGAAAAGTTAGCCATCTCAGCTACCTACGTCCTACTCCCCACTTGTGTATAAACTTTGACAAACCCTAAACCTAGCCTTTCTCCTCTCTTAAACAAAGCTTCTTCAATGGCGCTTTCTTATACTCCTACATCTCTAGGCCTTACTTCCACTCAGAGACTCTGTAATGTAAGAACTTCCCTTGTGGTTAGGTCTGTTTCCAAGGCTAGCCTTGGCTTTGGCTTTGGCTTCCGCTCCGGTTTGGTTCCGTTGGCTCAACATAGTTTTAGGAATAGAACGATTCTCCCCTTCGCAGCTTCACATGAGGAATCGGTGAGTGATATTCATTTAACTTGCAATTTCCTAAATGGAGTTGTTTCATTTATTATGATTTTGTTTGTAAAATGAGGAGTTTTCAACTTCTCCACTGCAGTCGAAAGTAATGGATTTATATTCTTAAAACCAACAATTGTCAAGAATTTCTATTGTTTTTGAAGATTTTCGTATTGAGCATTTATCAATGGCTGTTTTCAGAGGAAAAAGGGTGCAAATTTTTCTTATTTCCGTGATGACTTTTTGTGCTTAGTAGGTCACGTGTATCGGATCAACTTAGGCATTGGTCATGGACCAAAGATTTTTAGTACTCCCTCCTCTCATTTATATTACGGTGTTGTATCAGGGGTGGAGAAGCTAGTTTAGTAGAGAAAATATCACATAAAAGTTCTGTTGCTGGTGGGGGAGGTCTCAGGTATAACGTGGAATTAGTCGATCGAGGTGCACCACGATCATTAGAAAAAAACACAAAAATATCACATAAAAGTTTAATATTATTGGAGTGTTCTCAAACGTTGAGGTACCTTCCAAATTGGTTAAGGTCATACAAAATGTATTATACTATTCAAACTCCTAGTGGAAGTCTTTAATGTGTATATTCCCAATTGACACACCTAGGTGTTCGGGCCAACTTGCGGCAACTTTCACTATTCCACCAGCACGTACTACCTCCCCGCATAAGTACTAGGTAACTTAGGCAAATGAGATTTTTTTTTATCTCTGTTGGGATTTGAACTGTGGTCCCACGGTTTACACCCACTTTGTTGACAGTAGGCTACTCCTTTTCGGTATACCTTTCATTCATCTTTTTATGTGGTTGAATATAATGTGAGGTCTAGAACATGGTCGCCAATTGCTATTTTCAGATTACATTACATACAAAAATGCTAGGAAAAGCTTATAAAATGGGAATTACAAGTTGTTGTTTCTTTTGCAAGCTTATACTTGCTTGTAGGCAGTTCAACATCAAACCGAAAGAGTTGTACATAATCATTGTAATATATATAGTACCTTTAAATATGTAAATTATATCTGAAAAAAATTGAGGGATGAACTGCTGAATTCACATAGAAGTTTAGATGCTCTGACCCTCGTACCTCGAAGCCTGCCATTTCTTTTGGGACAGAGGTAGCATTATTTTATGTTACATCAACCTGATGTCTTTTTTTTTTAACCAACTTCTTTACATTTCTTACCATTGTTTTGAATGAGTAGGCTGGTATGGACAGTTGAGAATAGAAAGAATATATCTATATTTTATCGACATACACACATTTTAGTTATTTGTATAGAGAAAACAAGTGTGTTTTGAGAATTAAGCAGAGCTCTATAGGCTATCCCCTTTGTTATTAAGTTGGCCTTCTCTCCTTTCTGGTCCACCTCAAAGATCATTGACTGGTTTGCTTAAATGGAAAATATTTTCTTCTCCAATTATTGTAGTAGTATAAACTGTTTTTACGTTTTTCTTGAGAAGAATAATAAAACATGCTACATCAAGTTTGATATATAAAACAAACAAAACTAAACTGTTTATATTTTTTTATTATATCAAACTTGGTGCGGCATGTGTTTGTATAACTATTCCACTTTCTTTACATCTCAAGCTATTATTCTAAAAACTTCCAAGCAAACTTAATATGATAATCAATTCCAATATTTCACTCTTAAACTCAAGCAAGTCAAATTAGGATTTTATTGAGGGAGGAGTAGTATGTTTAATTGGTGTGTATGACTATGTTTTGTTGATCTATATTGATCATTATGATGCTAAGCATAGTTCTTTCATGTTTATGAGTCAAAGGTTTTCATATTTTCAGAAGCCTTCAGATGTTGAATTGGAGAAGGACAATAATGATCTTAAGGAGGAGGCTGAAGCGCAAGAAGAAGCCTGGAAACAGACCCTAGCTTCCTTCAAAGAACAAGCGATGAAGGTGCAAGCTGTGTCACAAGAAGCGTATGAGGTGTATTCCGATAAAGCTATGATCATTTTGAAAGAAACTTCTGAGAAATTAAAAATTCAAGCGGATAAGGCAAGAGAAGATTGGACTATAATTGCAAAGGAAATTAGTGAGGAGAGTAAAGAATATTTAACCACTGCTGCTGAGAACTCACCTGAACCAGTGAAGGATATTGTTGAAACATTTGTTTCCTCTGCAGATGAATTGAATGACGTGTCGAAAGTGCGAGACTTTTATGTGGGAATACCTTACGGTATGTAGAAGTTATCTTTCCAAATGTGGTAGTAAGGGACCGTTCGACATGTAGTTTTAAATTTTTGTTTATATAAGTTGTTTCATGATTTTGTTTGGGTTACTATTAGTTTAAGTTCTTTAGAATGAAGCATGCAATGTCTTGAAGCCTTTAGCTTTTTCGCTGCCTTGGTCATGCTCTGCAGGAACTCTTCTTTCTGCTGGTGGCTTTTTGTACTTCATGCTAAGTGGAAGCACTGCTGCCCTTAGATTTGGTGTTGTACTTGGAGGTGCTCTTTTGGCCTTAAGCGTCTCAAGTTTACGATCATGGAGAAGTGGAGAGTCGACTTCACTAGCTTTAAAGGGACAGGCAGGTTAGCATTTGAGAGACCATATATCCTCATTTACTCTCCACTCCACATGTGCTCTTTCTAACACCTATATGCAACTCGTCCAAGAATATTCTGATTTATTTGGTGCATCTTCAATGTATTAGTTTGCTATTACCAATTTCAGCAAAGGGTGTCATTAATTGCTTGTGAATTTGGCATGTAATTGTCATATGGAAACGATGCCACTATGTAGGGAAGACGAGTAAACTTGCAATATCAGTAAAGAAGCAGAGAATCTCAAGTGTTAGAGATCCCTTATTTGTCTTAAATGACAAATGATCAAGTATTGGAAAGAAACAGTTTCAAATTGAGTGGGGTATATTAAGGATTCATATAGCTTTCCCAACTAGTTCAGGATTTAATCATAGCTGTTGTTGTACTGATATGCAAATTAGCCCTTAGTTCTATGTGCACAACTGTTAGTCTTGATCATGAACCCAAAAAAATAAAACTATTTCTTTTTATCTCAACGGAGCTTTCCAAGTTTCTTTTTCTTCTCGTTGTGAGCTGGACCTTACTCCACTGCTGCCAGCATGCTTGCAACATTTAAGGGTACATGCTGAGCATGTATAGGTTGGTTGAGGGATTTCATACCTCTATCCACTCCGTAATTTTCCGTTCTTACAGTTGTCCTGGTTGGGAAAAATTGACTTTCGGATAAGTTAACAATTTTGATTCCTCCCCTCCCTCTTTTATTTGTGATTTTAATGCTGGAATTTGTTTCTCATATTTCAAATTCTGTATTGATCAGTGCAACATTGCTTTACCTGTTATGTGCTTTCTCTTTTTGCAGCCATTGCTACCATCTTATTTGTCAGAGAATTTCGCTTGATGTTGCAGGTACGACTTCCTTTTCTTCCCCCCTCCCTTTCTCTATAGAGTCCTTATCCAGTTCATTCAATAAATTTTTAAGCAATGATTTCTGACTACTTATTTTCTCTTGCCTTGCAGAAACCGTTTATTTTCAATTTTATTACAGCCACCATCAGGTTTCATATTTCTAACCCCCAGCATACCTTTTTAATGCTACACTCTGTTAGTTTGCTGGTTTAGTTTTGCTCATTGTCCTAATAAAAATATTCTTCCTATCTTGTCTTGTCCAAATAGAAGAAAAAGAAGGATTAGACAAGAGGGGATCCGGGGGGGGGGGGGGGGTTTTGGGGGTTTTAAGGTTTGT
>NW_006238949.1:1984946-1997446 GCF_000226075.1 Solanum tuberosum | reverse complement strand
CTATAAACTTTCAAACTCAACACAGAAATAAGAGCAACACTTCAACTGTTCTTTACCGTCTCCAACAAATAGAATAAGTTATACAAATAGAGAAATAACTTCAATACATCTAACAACCAAATGTATTTAGGGGAATCTTAACCACTAAATCTGCCAGAGAAAATCCTACAGGTAACTGTTCGTCTGCCTAAGCAAGCGTCTACTAACTGCTAGGTAACTACTAGAAATACATAAACATCATCATCATAATAATAATAATAAAATAAATAAATAAATTAAACAGTTACAGTAAGACTTATTTTAACCTAAGTTGCGCGGACTCTTCAGTTTCGATGTGGCACCCGTATCGGATTCTCCAAAAATACACTACTTTTGGCGAATCCGACATGCACCCCTTGACATTTTTGAAGAGTCCGAGCAACATAGATTTTAACCTCTTCTTCCTGTGGTTATAGACCCTAGTAACAACAGGTTTAACATAATCCATCTTCTTGGAGCCTCTTGAATGCTTTTATAGATCACTTCGGCTTCCCTATCTATAGTTCCAGAAAAGTTCATGCCCACGTGGTAATTAGAATTGGTGTGGTTACACAACCTAGTAATCATGGCGACCTGTTTGTTTGTCATAAAGTAATAACAATGTAATTACAAGCATACTGTTTGGTTGCACAAGTGTAATTATTCAATTAAATTACTTTTAAGATAAAATTGATTGTCTAAATATTAAAGTTAATATTGAACAATTATGTGCCATTAAATGATATTAAATTAGGTATTTAAGATACATATTGATTCATATTTTAATTTAATTAGTTATAAAAAATAAAAGAACACATTCTGTAAGAACATCATTAGATGAGATGTTTGATAAAACAATTAATATTTATCAACATAATGCCATAGCATTATTCAAATTTTTGATTAAAAAAATAATCAATCAATTGCAAGTGAAAAATGAACAACATGCAAATGTGAAATAACAAGTTAATAGTACTATAACAAATCAAATGAGTTTGAGCATATAACTTAAATTCAAAGTCCAAAAAAATAAAAATAAAATTAACTTACTACTCATATGTCAAATTCCAACATAATATAAAATGAGTTCAATATAACTCAAGTAAATATATTTCAAAAGAAAAGAAAAACATTAGTCTATAACCTCATTAAACAACAAAATTCTACTTTTCAGTCATTATATTCCAAGTTTGTTAAAGACTCATTCTTTCTAATATTAGAAGGTATAGTTTCAAAAACTAGAGTAAATAATGCAGTTGCGCTAAAAGATGAAAAATAAAGAAATAAGAAAAAAGTACGATCAATCACATGGAATCACTAGAGAAATAAAGTGTTGGGAGATGAGATAAAGGAAATGAAACATAAAAAATATATTTAAAAAGTTAAAAAGAAGTAATAGAAATAAGAAAAGAAATTAAAATTAGAATAATGATGAAAGAAATTTAAAAGTGACCTTATAGTTACATTTATGTAATTATAATTACACTGAATTCTCTCTCACACACCCTCCCCACAAGAATTAGAGAGTAATTACCCATCCCAATTACACCCAAATCCAATTATGAGGTGACTTTTCAAACATGCCAAACAATGCAATTACACTCAAATTTGGTTACCAGGTGGCTTTCCAAACAGGTCCACTTTCTTTCTCTAATTGCTTATTCTTGCTTCTTGAACGGTCCAGGCAAGAAACACATGCTATAGGAGTTGGAGGGAATTCAAGTTCACATCAATCTCAATCTGGTAGATAATTTCCCAATGTATGTGCTTTGAATCATCTGAAGGACCCAACACAACTAGTCCTAGAATAATAAATCTGCTCGTGCAAATCAGGCGATCTGCTGGACAAGGATATGTCTTTTCTGTGCGCCTCTAAATGTTGCAACTAGAGTGTTTGTGCATTATTTCCCGGTACTAAAAAGTAGTGAGTTAAGATCTTGCTGGCAAGAACTGAGCAGGGGATTCTGCAATCCCTTGAACATTTTAAGACGACTATTAGGTTGTACTTGAGGAAGATTTGCTTCTTTGAGAACGTTGGTTGATGTATTAAGGCAATTGTATCTTCGTTTTAAGATGTGATGGCATTTCTGCATCAGCTATCATTTCGGGGAAACAAGTGTCTAAAATTTCAAATTGGTTATGTAAGCTTCTTCAGCTGAAATTTTCTTCTTGTTCGCTCGCGCAAATCAACATTAGGACGATTGAATAACAATGCTAATAATAACTGCGACGTTTTGTGATTACGATGCTACTAGAGTCATATTTTTAACTGTTAGGTAAGAGAGAGATCTTCGCTCTACATAAATAAAAGTGGAACCAAATTTTATTAAGTATGGCCTTATATTAGTAGGCACTATATAAATTTCCTTTCTCACAATTCTTTGGCAGTTTAAATTCGTGTGTTAAATGATCGGATTGAGCGGTATTTGAACATTTTAAAATGAATTGATTTTTATTTTTAATGAATAAGTGTCAGTGATCTGTTCAAAAGTTCCTTTAGTTGAAGTGGGCTAAAAATGGGATCATAACTTAACTCAGTACAATTATATTAGAACAACTTTTACATATAGCAAACATAAAAATTGTATTATAGTTATAGTTTGCATAATTGTGCTCCATAACAAATTTTATGTTTGTTATGGAGCTTTTGATTTGTATAATTCGCTAAATACATCAAGTTTTATACAAATTGTTTAGTTTTGTATAAATTTATTTATACATTGTAATTTGTATAATAAGATCTGTATTTGTATAATTATAAGTTTATAGAATGAAAATATATGTATTTGTATTTGTATATACACTTTTCTCTCACTTTATACAAACACAAACGCATTTTATACATTTGTATACCGAATGAGTAATTGTATACCAAAAATAGCTAATTGTATATCGAATCAAATGATAAAAAAATTGGATGTTTGCTGCGAATTATAAATAAAATAAACTATGGCTATAGCATTTAATTTGAATTAATAGTTTGTTATTTCATACAATTTTTCCATTATATTACTACTAAGTTTTACATTCTTTGTTTTGTTAAAATTTGTTCTAGTATCTAATAAAATGTTTTTTCTTATATTATGGCTAAATAAAACATGTCAAATAAAAAAAATTATTTTAAAAATATTTAGACAATTTTCATGGGTCAGCTCAATATTTAAATGGGTTGGATTAAGCACTAGTTAAAATCAATGCATTGATTGCCCCTATTTACTAGTCTTTGATTTTTGCTCCATAAATCAGCCGTATTTAATTTTTGTTTGTATTGTTCATTTAATAAAAATAAATTATCTGTTGTAAAATATTAGCAATATAAAATAATATCAGACAATAAATATATAGACAAGATATATGGGAGATAATGCTTTCTTATTTCTTTCTTCTGTACTTTTCAATTGTATCTTTTATAAAATAATCATCGTCTATTTATAGTACAAAATGTCTCTTCAAAGTTACATGAATTAAATAGTGTTCATTTATTTCATACATGAACTTCAAAGATAGTTACGGATGATCTTTGAAGAGAGTTACGGATGACATCCACATTAATGTATTTATAACACACCCCCTTGGATGTCCATAGACTATGTGCCTCGTTAAAACCTTACTAGGAAAAACCCAGTGGAAAAAATCATAGTGAAGGAAAAAGAGTACACATATCTTGTAATACGCCTTGGGTGCTGCCTCATTAAAAACCTTACTAGGAAAACCCAATGGGACAAAACTTTGGTTAAGGAAAAAGAGTACAACGCGTATTTTACTCCCCCTGATGAAAACTTTATTTGATATCCTGGAGACGACGCATTCCAATCTTATATCTTAACTTCTCAAATGTTGATGTTGGCAATGCGTGAATAAATCTGCAAGATTATCACTCGAATGAATCTGTTGAACATTTATCTCACCATTTTGTTGAAAATCATGTGTGAAAAAGAACTTAGGTGAAATATGCTTTGTTCGGTCTCCTTTGATATATCCTCCCTTTAATTGAGCTATGCAAGCAGCATTATCTTCATACAATATTGTTGGAATCTTTGTTTGCACAGAAATAAATCACGCGCCTCTGAACCTAATTACCGACCCCTCTAAAGATACCTCTTTAGCCTTCGCAATGAAATAAAATATTCTTGCTCTCGCCTCTCTCTAAAAGTTGTACTACATCCCACTATTTTTTTCGTCATTATAACTCTAGCTCTTTAAATTCTATTCGAGTGGTGTCCCACCATCTCTAAAAACTTTCCATATAACCACATTACTCACCAAATATTAGAAACCATAACCCTAGATACTCGCAAGTCGTAATTACTGTACAAATTTTGCTTAACCAACAATCTTATTATATATTTGCATCTCGTCACAATCCACCATGAACTCTTATTACCATTATTCTCTGTTAGCCTTGGATGTTACTATGAAGTCAACCTTTTCATCGACATGACACCTCAAACTCAGGTATACTCATCAAATTCAAAAGACTAACCCAATTTATACGCACTTTCTTACTAAAATACTTCAATTTCCTTCCCCCAAGTATACTCATGGAACGTTCCTTATCCATAAGCTTGACATTCCGGTATCAATCCATCCATTTATGGCTTAAGATAAAATCATTGGTCCTTGTACTACCCTCTTTCTTCTTAACAAACAAGACAGAACCACCACACGGGGAAGCACTAAAATGGATGAAACCTTTATCAAGAAGCCCTTGGATTTGAGCTTTAAGCTCTCTCAATTCTACCAGAGCCATGCGATAAGGATGAATGAAAATGTGGCGAGTATCCTGTTCCAAGTCAATGCAGAAATCTATATTTTTATCCGGAGGCATACCAAGAAAATCAGTAGGAAACACTTCCTTAAACTCAGACACTACATGGATAGACTCAATAGATGGAGACTCGACCTCAACATCCCGAATATGAGCCAATTACGCCAAACAATCATGCCCCACCAGTTTCCACCCTGCACGAAAGATATGACTTTAGCTGACTTAGGCTTGTACCCCCTTCCCACTCTAACCTTTCCTTACTCGGGATCTCTAGAGTTATCAACTTAGCATTACCATTAAGCACAACATAATAGGGGGACAACCGAGTCATGCCTAAGATTATATCAAGTCAGTCATATCCAACATAACCAAATCAACCCAAATCCGAAAATCCATAAACACAACAGGACAATACGATATACATGGGTGACTATGACTGACTCTTCAACTGGGGTAGGAACATGGATGGAGGCATCAAGTTTATCACAAATCATATCAAATTCTGAGGTAAATCGCACGGACACATAGGAATAAGTAGAACCCAGATCAAACAACACATTAGCCATCCTGTCACAAACAATAATAGTACTTGTGATCACTGCATCTGACGCCTCAACCTCGGTCTTTCCCGGAAAGGCATAAAATTGAGCCCTGTCATCTTGACAGCAACCTCATTGCCTGGATGCACTGCTCATCTACCCGCATTACCATTTCCCTGGCCTCCACGACCTCGTTGATTTCCTCCTCATATGCCCAAGTTCTCCACAATTGTAACACACTTAATAACTTAACCAAATAAACATCAATGTTATTGGAGCAATCGTATCCTCACCCTTATTGATATTCAGTCAATCCATGAACTTGCAGTATAACTTCTAACCTAAATTTGCTGAACACTGATTGGATTACAGGGGTTAGTTCAGATTCAATTTGGATTCTATAAGGAGATTGGGGAAAAACAGAGGAGACATGGTCGAGGTTCTGTCTCGCCCTGTCCCGCTCTGGCAGGGAATTTCCACTTTAGAGGCCTCGCGCTGGCGGAAAATCCCGCCCCAATGGCTCAGACGGAAATAGTACCCCGACAATAATTGTTTTTAGGGTTCGTATCTTTTCTAAATCTCCCAACAGTTTTCATCTTTACTGAGCAATTTAGGATAATCCTCTAAACTAGGATAACCATTGTCTACCCCGAGTCAATCCAACGATACACAATCCAACTCATTCTCATTAATTTCAACACCTATAACTCACACATCCCCCAGGGATTACACCCAGACACTCACGCGGTTATTACTCAAGTGCAAGACACGTCCAAAATTTTCTTACGAATCACCTCGTACATTATCAGACCCTTGCATCGAACTTAGTCGTGACCTTCTTTTCACAACTAGTTTCACGATACTCAACAGTTACAACTTGCATAGCTTCAATCAATTCAGCCAACATATTGCACATATCAAAATTCAGACCCACACTTATTGTGCACCTAATCATATCATCACATCCAAGCAAATAAACTTCCACATTCACCGTTAATTCAGGCAACAAGGAACACGCATTCACAATTTTCAAGTTACAACTCACAGACAAGCCCGATTTCTTAATTAGTTTGTTCCATAGATGACCATTACCGGTCTCCCAGTACAAGAGAAAAATGTAAACTGATGCACCCTGCAACTGGTCAAAAGATCATTTATCTAAGGTAGTGGATACTTGTTCCGAATGGTGACCCTATTCAACTGTCGGTAGTTTATACACATCCTCTCTTGCTAGTGATGATGTTACCACTTTTGTTGCTCTAATTCGTACCATAGAGTGAAGGAGGAAAGATACCAATTTGTATCACCCAGATACCAATTGGATTCAAGTCTAGCACGAAAGAGTAGAAAGAAGTGAGTTTTTTTCCTAAAGTCCTATAGCCTCTCGAAGAAAAGTATGGACATCTTCGTACCGTTCCGCAAGACTCTACAAGACTCGTTTTGGTACAATGAGATCAACGAACCTAGGGCTCTGATACCAACTTTATCACGACTCAGACCGTCGTGATTGACACCCACACTAACCCTTCGGGGGAGAACCATTACTACAATCCAGACTAAACAATTTAACCAAAAACTATGCATTTAAAAATACGAAAACTGGTTTAAATGACAATAAAAATATGGAGTTCCCATAAACTCCAAAGGTTTAAACAAATAACTTAACTAAAACTAATGCGGAAGAACAACCCCTAGAACCTGAAAGTCATTGTACTAAAACTCTACTAATGACAAGTCTAAGAACAAGGGGTACAACCCCGAAACTAAACAAAACACCTTAAACAAATAGTCTGAGTCCAAAGAGAGTGGACTTAAACAAGAGAGATTCATGGCAGCCTGAAAGAACTGGCTCACCCTTGAATCCGGTCACGCTCAATAGCCACCTAACTGAGGTCTATCAATAGCCTCCTGAAGATGCCCTGTACTCAACAAAGAAAGAGCAAGTGCAGTATCAGTACATAACCACAGTGTACTGGCAGGATCACAAGGCTATTCCAATAAGTGAAAACACATGCAAGTAACCACAACATTATAAAACATGCATATACCAAACATATACAATATTAGTCATCTTTTTAGGATCAATGTAGCATTCTATTTTCTCAGTAATACCCATTGGTTATCCATTCAACAAACCACAATCACAATCACAATGTAAATTCTTACAATCATACAACAAGAGGTGATTCATGGCATACAATTATTCAATTATCCTCATGTACGATTAGGGTGATCAATAATGCAACATCTGCATACACACATGCATTATAATGAGCAATTACAACATATATCACACCAACATGAAATCACAACCATCACCTATCTCGAATCCAAGCTTGAATCCCCTAAGGCACTTGAATCTTCCCTTTCTAGATTCTTCCCGCTTGTTCGTGGTCTAAAAACATACAATTAACACAAGGATTGATAAACAAGACCTAATTACCTGGATTATAATCAACATTATCAACCCTAGGCCAACCCAAGATCCCATTACCCAAATTAGGGCTTTTCCCACCATCCAAACAATTCAAAAAACCCTTCCCCAATAATAATCACCCTAGAAACCAAGTTCTACTGATCGAAAAATGGATTAAGGGAGTGAAAACCTTACCTTTAGCCTCAAGAATGGTGGAAAACTGTCAAGAAAACCCCTGGGTTCGTTCTTAGCTTTCAAAGTAAAAAAGTGCAGAATAAAACATTTTTGGGGTTTATTTCTGACTTAAATCGCGATTGTCCCACCACAACGGACTTCATCTCGCTACAGCGACCCCGCCGTGGCGCGAATAATCCTGCCCTAGCGGCTTGCATGGAAACAGAGAGCTAAATTAAGAGTTTCAAACCCCCATTTCATAACACACCTTCATCCCATGACACTCAGAAAATACTCGTTCACGCTAAGATTAGTTTCGAGAGTTCTACTCATCCGAATTCAATTCCATAAATTCATACGGTTTCCTTAACATCTTAGCTATCTAGTCATGTGATCAAAATCATAATTAGATCTTCCAATTGTTACCAAATTTCCCTAGACCTCACTGACTTCGATTTCGTCCCAATCTGGACTAGGTTAGAAAATTCCAAGTTACTACCAAAAGTTTTCTGGCCCTAAATATTTCCCCGTTGGCTTTTCTATAACAACGAGAACAGGTCGTTACAGGTCCCCATGATATATGTTAAATTCACAACTTTGGAAAGATTATGCTTATGGGAGGATTTGTACTCTATTAGGCTCAACTTATCATTGCCTTAGATGGTTGGAGGAGACTTTAATGTTATTATGGAGGAATATGAGAAAATTGGTGGACTTCCTGTGTATCCACAAGAGTATGAAGATTTTGCATTGTGTATTAGTTCCTGTGAATTATTTGGTCTTCATTTCACAGGTAATCCTTTTACTTTGTGGAATGGTAGAGCGGATGGAGAATGTATATTCAAAAGGCTAGATAAGGTGGTAATTAACCAGGCCTTACAAGATTTATTTGGTCAACTGGAGATTCATCATCTAGCTCGAATAAGATCAGACCATGCCCCTCTTTTACTGACATGTGAAGGATTTACTCAACACTACATCAAACCTTTCAAGTTCCTGAAGTTTTGGGCAGAGAGTGATGACTTCCTAGAGGTGGTGAAACAAAACTGGGAATCTGACTTTTCAGATGCATATTTATGCAGTGGAAATTGAGACTAAAAATACCAAATTAGCTTTAACTAGGTGGAGTAAAGCTAAGTATGGGGACATTTTTAAGAAATTGTTGATCAGAAAAGAAATTGTTAAAGTGAAAGAACAATTATTTGAAGAACATCCTACATCTCTGAATAGGATGGTTCTCCAACAGGCTCAGGCATAATACAAACTATATTTGCACTATGAAGAAGAGTTTTGGAGACAAAAGGCAAGTATTCAATGGTATAATGAGGGGGACAAGAACACTAAACTCTTTCATAGTTTGGTAAAGGGAAGAAGGAAAAGACTAGCTTTACATAGAGTGCTAAGATCAGATGGAATTTGGGCAGAAGGGGAGGAGGAGGTTGCAACAGAGGTAGTAAAGTTTTCCCAAGATCAGTTTACTGGGAGAGATTGTAGAGAGGATCTTAATTTAATCCATTTTATTAAGCCAACTATCAATAGAGAGGAAATTTCTTTGATCAAAGACATACCTGAAGAAGAGGAAATTAAATCAGTGGTGTTTAGACTAAATGGAGATAGTGCATGTGGACCTGATGGCTTTACAAGTCATTTCTTCTAGAAGTGTTGGTCAATAGTAAGTCCAGAAGTTGTTGGGATTGTTCATGCTTTTTTTAAGGGTCAGACTCTACCTAAATCGATTACTCATACTAATCTGGTCTTACTGCCTAAAAAGAAGTTTATTCAAACCTTTTCAGACTTAAGACCTATTAGTTTTGGTAATTTTATTAATAAAATCATATCCAGAGTCATTCATGATAGATTGGAGGGTCTTCTTCCCAAACTAATCTCACAAAATCAATCAGGTTTTGTGAAAGGAAGAAATATTGCTGAAAATGTTTTGTTGGCCCAAGAAATTGTTTTAGATATTAGAAAAAGGGGGAAGCCAAATAATTTTGTGATCAAACTGGATATGGCCAAGACAATGACAGGGTTAATTGGAGGTTCCTGGCAAGTGTATTGGCTCAGATGGGTTTTGATGTTGTTGTTATAGATATGATATGGATAGTTGTGGCAAATAACTGGTATTCTATTCTCATCAATGGGAAAGCTAAGGGTTTCTTCCACTCTACACGAGGAGTAAAACTAGGGGATCCTCTATCTCCTGCTTTATTTATTTTAACTACAGAGGTTTTATCTAAAGCTTCAAATCATCTATTTGATCACAATGATTTTAAATGTTTTGGAATGCCTAAGTGGAGTGACAGGTTAAATCATCTGGCATATGCAAATGATACTATTATATTTGCAACAACTATAAAGAAATCTTTAGACTTGATAAAGAATGTATTGCAGGAATATCAAAATCAATCTGGTCAGAAAATCAACAAGGAAAAGAGACTATTTTACATGTTCAATAAAGCTACAAATGAGTGTGTGAAGATAGTGGAGGATACTACTGGTTTTGAAAGAGGCAAATTTCCTTTGATGTATCTTGAATGTCCAATTGGACATGCCAAGAAAAGGAAATCTGACTTTAGAGAACTGATCAAGAAGATGCAAACTAAGCTTCATTTTTGGAAAGGAAAGTTACTGTCCTTTGGGGGTAAGGCCGTTCTCATTAACCATGTGTTGCAGAGCATGCCCATATACCTCCTGTCAATTATTGTCCCTTCTAAAAGTATCATAAATGATATTCATAGAATGTTTTCTAAATTTCTATGGAATTTTAAAGAGGATGGGAGGGAAAAAGACTGAATTTCTTGGAATGACATGTCTGTTCCTAAGGAGGAAGGAAGTCTTGGTTTTAGGTCTTTGATAGATGTCTCAAAAGCTTTATTTGCAAAACTCTAGTGGAATTTCTGGACCAAAAATACTTTGTGGTCAAATTACATGTGGAATAAATATTGTAAGAGACATGGTCCACATACAGTAGAATGGAAAGGAGGATCTCAAGTTTGGAAATTGATGTTTCAGGCTAGAGATTATATAGATCAAGACATATGGTGGGAAGCTAGAGGTGGTCAGGCCAGTCTTTGGCATGACAATTGGACTCAATCAGGGGCTCTACACTTCCTGATGCCTACTTCACATACCAGAAATCATGAATTTGTTGATGTACGTTGTGTAATGGATACTAATGGGTGGAATCAAAATTTGTTAAAAGAGTTGTTCAATGAAGAGACATGTGAGCAGGTGAAGAAGGTACTGGGTATGGGTCAAATAGCTAAAGAAAGAGATCAACATTGGTGGATGCCGAATAGCAAAGGAAAGATTACGGTGAAAAGTGCTTGGGATCTAATGAGACAGAGGAAGGAAATTCAGCAAGACATCATGCTTATTTGGGAAAAGGGCATTCCTTTCAGTGTCTCCTTCTTACTTTGGAGAATGTGGTTTGAGAGAATTTCCATTGGTGAGATTCTAGTTAGGTTTAACATAAAAGACACAATTAATTGTGTATGTTGTAATAACTCTACACCGGAAACATTTGATCACCTATTTGTGTCCTGTCCAGATGCAAAGTATTTATGACAAACATTTTCAGGAACTGTTGGAGTTCAAGGACCTTTCTTTCAGATGAAGAAGACTATCTATCAATGGTGGGGGGAAGAATGCAACCCTAAGCTAAAACCATTGTTTAGATCAGTTCCTATATTCATTATATGGCAGATTTGGAAAAGAAGTAATAGAGTTAAGCATGGAGGAAATATGTCTAGACAGGCTATGGTGAGAGAGGTCAATAGGAATATCTACCTAATGGCCACAACTAGATATCCTTGGTGTCACGCCCCGAGCTACCCCCGAGACGCGGACACGGGACCTAGGACCACAAGTGATCCCAAGCTAACCCTGCTGGCATGATCATGAGCATACTAAAGATAATAAACTGATGCGGAAGCTAAATCATAAATAAATCTGAAAAGATGGGGAATACCCATATACTATAACTGAATTTATGAAAACTGATGAGTTTAATACAAAAGAAATATCAACTCAACACTAAGCTGAATCTAACTATGTCTGAAATAAGCCTCTAAACTGACTAGAAATGTTGGGACATGCCCCAACTAGATCTAGCAAAACTGAAACTAAAGACTAAAAGCGATAAAGATAAACATGTCACTAGTCCTCGAAGAATGAGGACTCACCACTGATGCTGCTGAACTGAAGATCGAAAATCGATCTAAGCGTGATCTGGATACTGAGAACCTGAACCTACATCACGAGAAGATGTAGCGCACGTATGCGTCAGTACTTGAAAGGTACTGAGCATGCAGGATAGAGTAAAGCTGAAATAACATATAACTGAACAAAGCAATAAAGCAATGAAATAATCTGAACATGATATAGATACTGAAAATACTGAATACTGAGCTAACTGATGGAATGACCAAATTTATAACATGCGGACACTGAGCTGAAACCCTAGTCCAACTCGGTATTATGCTACTCCCAATGAATTTAGTGGTTAACTGGTTATGACTGAATTTCTATAAAATACTGGATAGCTCGAACTGAACAATGCAAACTGAGAATGCAACAATTAAAC
>NW_006238949.1:1949696-1984307 GCF_000226075.1 Solanum tuberosum | reverse complement strand
ACGGTCCGTCAATCAATCGACGGTCCGTCGATTGGGTCCGTAGGTCAAGTCTGCCCGACAGGGCTTCACTAAAACGAGCATAACCTTTTATTCGGAGGTCGGAATTAAGCAAAGTCGGTGGCGTTGGAAAGATAATTCAATTATCTATCATATCATAGGTCATGGGACACACAATTCCTTTTGTGCTAAAAGTTATGACCATCTGAAGTTGACCCATCAATAATTTTCAGCTAACTGGCTGCTGACCCTCATCTACGGTTAGACCTACGGACCGTGGGTCTGTCTGTGAGTCGGGACTTAGCCAATTTTCTGAGCTGGTTTGGGGAGGGGTTGCAGTGGTGAACCACGGACCACCAGCACGGGCCGTGGTCTGACCTACGGTCCGTGGATGGCAACCGTGGGTTGCACCTGCAACTTCTCAAAATCTGCATTTTGGTCTGTTTCGAATACGGGGTGTTACATTTGGCTATCCAACATGCCTACTCAGTGGCTCCTAATTGTCAAATTCTTGGAAGATTACATTTCTATCCTTTCTTGTAAAGTGGTGAAATGGATTTTTCCTCCTGAAGGTCATTTTAAATGCAACACTGATGGATCTTGCATAGATCAACTACACCTCAGTTCAACGGCATTTAGTGTGAGAAACAGCAATGGAGACTTGGTCTATGCAGAGACAGAAAATGTGGAGTTATGCAGTATTTTAGAAGCAGAGGTAGGAGCCTTTAAAGAAGGATTACAATATTGCGTTAATAACAACCTCATGCCTCTAATCATTGATACATACTCTCTTATTCTGAAGAAAATCATTGATGAAATATGGGAATACCATGGAGCATATCAGTGGACATAAGGTGCATCAAGAAGATGTTGAAGAATAAGGATGTGGTGGTGATTCATATTTTTAGAGAGGGGAACTGTGTAGCAGATTGTTTAACTAACCATGTTTTTAGTTTTGCAGGTACAACAATGATCAATTCTTATCTAACACTGAACTACCAACACAAGCACGAAAATTGTTACAGATAGATAAGCAGGGTATTCCTAATATCAGAATCGGAAAATGCCAAAACGGAAACTTCAACAATCAATGAAGCATAGAAGAGTGTATGATAACAAATGACTAGTTCATATAAAAACATGCTTGAATATAATAGTTGCAACTCATAGCTACTGAAAAATGTAATTAGAATATTTGTTTACAAGATCAAAATGGAGAGGTTACCTGATATACACGAGATTTGAGGCAGTGGCATCAGCTCTTCAGAGTTCAACCTACACAAATTGGGGGTTTATCAGTTACATCTCTCAAAATTGATTGAGCCAAATGTGTGCTTCAGTCTTGGGGATTACCTTGATTGGATATGTCGGAAGAAGGATATGAGCTGAAAGAGTCTTCATAGGGTTGGATCCACGACATTTGTGAGAATTTTTGAATGCCCAAGTGGATACCGCCCAAGCTCATGACTTTTTTATCGCCCTTTCATCAAAGAAAACCATCGGAGAAGCTCGATGTCGGTCGAAGAGGAAGCGGATCAGCTGTAACTAGCATCGAAGGAGAAGACTTTCCATTTCTAGTTTACTTTGTCAATACAAGATGTGGTATTATGTATTTGGGCTTGGGTCACTATTGAGCCCAAGCCATCAGATTTTTTGAATAAATGGGCTTGTCCCACACTTTACATTTAAAAAAAAAAAAAACTACATCAAAGGAGAATTGGAGAAGTAATGTTAAAGAGAGAAAAATAAGAAGGTAATACCAATTTTCGGACATTACTTTTGCTCACTGGGCCTTTATCTTGTTATGTTATTTTTAATTTGTGCAATAAAATAATTTTAAATAAATTAAGAAAATACATTGTAGTTTATGTTTTTTTAGAGAGAGATATAAATGGAAGCAGAGGGCGTATATATAAATGGGGGGAGACAACTTTTTCAATTAGAAATGTGGTAATTGTTCCCTATGAAAATTGGGAAGTTTTGAAAGGTTAGGGGGTCAAAGTAGAAGATGAAGAGAATAATATTTTTATTTGTCTGAGAGAAAGCAACTACTACTACAGTGCGGCCGGCGCCGTAATCTCCTCCATCCAGTCGACGGTTACCATATATTTTAACGGTACAGTTGTTCTATTCCTCAAATTGATTTAACAACTCCATGACTCATGATCGTCTTTCAAATGCAACTGCTTAGCGTCTGTTTTGGTTAAGTTGCTGTGCTTCCATTTTTATTCCATATTCGGATTGAAGATTGATTGATTCCGCTGCTATACTACCTAAACTTGGATCCAAGGGAGTAGCAAATTATGTACACACTATTGATTTCTGTGAATTAGCTTGCTTCATGTATCTGCAACCTTAACTACTAAATGTGTTCAAGTTTCTGATATTTATTGGATAACCCTGGTGTCGTCTACATTAATGATAGATGGGAGGAAATCAGCTAGTGTTTTTTTGTCACACGTGATGGTCTCAACCCACTTCATTGACCACTAGGCCACACACTAGGGTGCTGAGCTTCTAAGAATCTTATTGCTATTATTGCCCATTAGCTCAATGCACTGGCGAGTTAGTTGTGATGTTCCTACTAATCAAAAAAAGTTAGTTGTGATATTCTTGATAAACTGTAATTTGCTTGTTTTCTTATCAGATGGAATGTGCGGGTGCATCCAATTTGGACTTAGAAAATGTAGGACCACGAGTTAATGGTGGGGAAGTGGATGGTTTTAGATGCAGTGTTGATGAGCTACTCATGAAAATTGACAAGGTACATTTCTTGAATAAAAGTGAGAATCTCTACCTTATGCGATTCTCGATTCTGTCTATTCCGTCCCTTTTTCTGTGCAGGATACATATTGTAATCCCGGATTAGTATCTTTTACTTTTTAGTTAGTTTCGTGTAGTATCGGAGAGGTTGTTGCTCCACTTTCCATTCTCCTTATCTGTCAACAATTATGCGTCCTGCTGTGAATTCTTTGGGCATGGTAGCAGGGAATGTGTTGACTCTGTGTAAAATTCCCACTTCTCAGCTTATCAACTCACTAATATGCTGGTCATCCATACTCTAGTATCTACTGACGGAGTATCATACTTATTGACAGTGCCTTCATCAAGGGCCTGATTTGCCAAAGCATCAACCAACTTGTTTCCTTCTCTCATGATGTGTATATGTGATCTGCATAAAGCTATTGATTTCTCTAATTTCTAGAGAGAAGGTTGCATATACCTCTCAACTTTGCAATTTAAAGCGGATATACCCCTCATTAAAAAAGTGGTGCATATATACCCTCGCCATTTAACAAATGTGTAGATATACCTTCACCGTTTAACAAATGGTGCATCCCTTTTTGATAACAAACTAAATTAAGGAAACCCTAACACTGTTTTTTTAATTTCAAAAAGTCACATGGCTTTAAAATATTATTTCTCCCATTTTCTTTACCCCTTCAGACTCGATCCAACTAAAAAAACCCAGCTCCTCTCTCACTCAGACCGGACCGAAACCCATTTTATTACTGAGTAGAAGAGGGATTCGTTTTTTTCCATTTGAGTGGGGTCTGGGTTGGGTAAAAGAATGGGTGAGGTGATTTTTAAAGCCATGTGACATTTTTGGAATTACAAAACCAGTTTTAGGATATATTGATTTAGTAAATATAGGTTTGTTAACAAAAGGGGTAAATATGCACCATTTGTTAGACGATGGGGTATATGTGCACCAACTTTTAATGAGGGGTATATCCTCTCTAAATCGCAAGGTTGAGGGGTATATTTGCCCCCTTTCCCTTTCTTTTATCCGTATAGCAATGTTCCATGGTGTTCCCATCCTTTTGCCAGTATCTTTTGTATTAATTTGAATCAGTCTGTATGATGATGTGATCTAGCTGTTTGCTAGAGCGATATTTGATAACTTCCACTATTGCCATTACTTCAGTGTTTGTTGTGTGCCCTATCTCTTTTGCTTGTGCATATACAAAATTACCTTCTGAATTCCTCACATAAAATCCATATGCATTTCTTCTTGGATTCCCTCTTGAAGCTCCATTAGTGTTGCCTATAATCCATCCTGTTGGAGGGAGTTTCCAGTTTCCACAACACCTCAGTGACTTTCACTTTAGGCTTGCATCTCTCTAACTTCTGAATCAAAGCAGACCATCTGTTTGGTATTTGCTTGATGGATGGATTCCTGAACTGTGTTAATCTTTGTATTGTTTCATAGACCTGGTAAATGCATCTGCCAACTGATCTCTGTTCTTCATGTTTTATAGCATTTCTCCTCTTCCAAAGTTCCCAAATGATTACAGCAGGTACAACTTGAAAAATTAGTTTAAGCTCATTTGTTACATGGGCTTGCCATCATTTCAGTATGATTTGCTGTAATTGTAGTCCATTTCACATTGATACCTACAAAAGAACAAAAATAGGACCAAGTCCTCTTAGCAGAAATTGATGTGGCAAATAGATGTTGTATTGTTTCCTTCTGAGAACTTGTACAACACCAACATCTAATACTATATTGTATCTCATCCTTCTCAGTACATCATCAAGTGGTAACATGTATTTCTAACACCCCTATATAAAGAATGAGGTTTTGAAAGGAAGCCCTTTGATCCACATATATTTGTGTATCTCCATTTTCTGTTCTCTAAGCCTTAGATATTCTCAATCAGACTTCACTGAGAATTCCCCTTTTGTGGCCTGTAAACACCAAGGTGTATCCATATCTTTCTCTAAGCATGGGGGCTTTATAGTATTTGTGATGTGCTGCACTATATCCTCTGGTAGAAATTCTGCCAGCTTGTCGTTATTCCATCTTCCACTGTTCATCACCTCATAAACTTCTGTATGCTCTCATCAAAGTAGTCACCAGATGTAGCGTAATATAGTTCACCCAGACCTGTCCAATTATCAAACCAGAAATGTGTATTCATCTTTGTTTGCCACCAAAACTGATGTTCAACTAACTCTTGCCTGTAATATCTTCTTGCATGTCTGGGATCCATATTTCCATTGTGCCGCTACTGCATTCACCTTTTTGCAGTACTTGTTACTTGGTCCTTGATAAAAAAAAATGATGACTTAGTCCTAAAATTCCATCAAAATTTGCAGTATAAAGCCATAGAAACATCATGTAGAGATCAAAAACCTACCCCCCTCATCCAGCACTGGTAAACATAAGTGTGGCCATTATGCCCATTGTCTACTCTTCCTCCTATATTGTTACTCCAAAAAAATTTGCATACATTTTATGCATTTGGTTTATAATACATTCAGGAGGGTTCACCACTGTTAACATGTGAATAGACATACTCGGGAGGACATGTTTAATCAAGACCACCCTTCCGCAAAAGATAACATTTTCCCCTTCCAAGATTGAAGCCTATTTGTGATCTACACCAAAATAGCATTATAAGAGTCCTTTCTTCTTCTGTTATAGTAGATTGGACACCCTAAATATGTAAAAGTGGAATCCCTTTTTTTTTTGACAAAAGTACTGTTAAAAGTGGAATCCCTTCTTCTATTCCAGTAGTTAGTAGTTACCTACACAGTGATACTTATATCTCTTGTTACATTATGCTGCATATACGCTGAGCTCTTTTCTTTGTTATTCTTTTTGGCTAGAAGGCTTTTCATTGTTCCTCAATACCACCCTGATTAATTGTAATGTAAAAGGTTAGTTGAGGAGAATATAATCATTTCATCTCTATATCCCAAATGATTCACTTTGGACTCCATCTAGGCATGCATTATCCTCTAAATTGTGGTACCTAGTGCAGAGCATTTTAGTTTCTTGTTAGCAATTCAACTGCCAAAATAAACAAAGTAGGTGATAGTGAATCCCCTGTTTCACCCCTCTTGAAGATTGGAAGAAACCATGTTGTCGTCCTTTGATCAGAATTGAATTTCAGAATTGAATAGCAGTTGTTACTAATGATTCTGAAAATCATATCAATCAGTCTTTCCAAAAAAAACTGTCACGACCCAAAACCGGGTCATGATGATGCCTACCATAAACCCGCAAGCCAAAACCCAACTACAAGCGATAAGTTAAAACTAGCAACCAACCAGGTAAAACAAGCTACCTTTGGAGGGCATTTGGTCTTCCAAACTAGCTTCCAGGGCCATAATTCTTTCTCTTTCTGTAGTGTGTTGAGCTCCCAATAGCTTGATTCCACTGTGAACTCCCCCTTACTGTGTAGTTACCATCTATGTCTGTCCTGTCTCATAGATAGAGCTGGATGTGAATTTAGAACTTCCAGTAGGTTGGCAACTTCTCCTATTTCCCATTCATTCATTGCTCTTCTAAATAAGAGGTCCCAACCATATTGACTCCAAACTTGGGATACCTTGGCATTCCTCTGCAAACTTAAGGTATAAAGATGCGGGAAGGCATTTCTAAGACTGTCTTCTCCAATCCACACCTCATTCCAGAAGTCGGTTTTTAATCCATTACCAACAGTGATTGAGATGTGGTTGAAATGGGGCCATAGACTTCTAATGGTTTTCTAGACACTACACCCTATGGTGCCCACAACCTCCTCAGTTGTCCACTGAGTGAGTAAACCATACCTTCCTGCTATAGATCTTCTCCAGATGGTTCCTTCTTCTGAGCAAAACCTCCAGAGCCATTTTTGTAAAAGAGAAACATTTTGTTTGCTGTGATTCTTCAAGCTAAGAACCCCCTTCTGAGAAATGAGTGCTCAAACCATATTCACATTCTTGCTCTTGAGTTATCTTTTTCAATAATTCCAGATGCTAGAAATGACCGCTCAAGTTGGAAAAAAAAACATTTTAGTTCTTTCCTCCCACCGTCTTTGTCTATTGTTAGGGGTGATGTGTGCTTTTATTATGCATAGTACGGATGTGCAAGGTACATATTCTCCATCAGTTAGTCAAGAACCAGGTGGTTTAGGAAGTCTGGGGTTACTTACAACCTCATCATTTTCCTTGCCAGAATATTTTAGCATGACAAGGAACTATATAGTTTTGGAAGCAGGTCAAGTTTTCATTTACATTTCTTAAGCCATTTGGTTTTGAAATGTGTTAAGCCAACAATATCCTAATTGGTTTTCATCTTTGGCAATTTTTGTGTTGCGAATAGACCTCACGAGGAAAGACTGTCAACACTTCTGTAGATATGCAGTCTAATGAACTTTGTGATGTACTCACCATGTGTTGCAGTTGTCCATCTATTTTTCTAGGTGATGATATTTGATATGTACTCTGTCTTCTCAATCTTCTGAAGATGTCTTGGTTGAACTTTCAAGTACATCCTTGTTGAAAGTTGAAACAGAATTCCCTGATAGCTGATCTCTTCAATATTCAGAATTTGAGATAATCTTGTGAACAATAAGTTGGATGTGGACAACATAGCATTAAAAAAGGTTTAGTTTTTCCTTGTTCTTAGTTAGTTGGAGCTAGTGATAGGATGATAGAAATTATTATCACGTTTGATAGCACCACACTATAGTCACAGATCCATATTATTCTGCGGATACCATAGTAGACTTTCTAATTTTCCAATATTTGCACCGTGGTCTGAATGAAAAAGAGAAGACTATATGCTGAGATTCTAAATTAACCTTTAAACCCGAAGTGTTCATGCACATTTTAAGACCTGCTTTTTTGGAATGTGCATTCATTTCTTTAATATTGGTTTATATTGTTGATGCACATAAGTGGTACTTAACTAGGAGTTATAGCCCATGAAATCCCTCTGTTCATGTTCTTAGTTAAAACACATTCTAATTAAGTCCAATATTTGCTTAACTTTGACTTTCATGAATTTCAAATTCATACTTTTTGAAAACCATGTCTACTGAAAGTCATAGTTGTGCTATCCCCTTGGGTAATCTTTCTGCACTGCTACAATTTAGGTTTGTTCAAAATCCCTGCAACTTCTAGTCACTCATTGGTGCATTAACAGGTTTTGCTTCCTGTATAAAAACAATTTCAACTACTAATTACTTCATCAAAAAAAAACAAAACAATTTCCATAATTTTTCATGTGAGTTAACTGCGTGATGCTGTACTTTCAGCTTGAACAAAGAGTGAATGAAGTTGAGAAGTTCTACTTGAATACAAGTATAAAGCAACCAACCACCTCAAAGAATGCTTCTTCAGGGAAACACAAAGACAAGGATAAACATGTTCCTGGCTTTAAGAAGCTACAACAGGAAGCATCACGCAGAGAGGCTGCTGCAGCTAAGAGGATGCAGGAGCTTATGCGCCAGTTTGGCACAATATTGCGCCAGGCAATTCTTAATATTTGCAGTTCCAATTTTGTCGATAATTTTTGAATTCTTGATTGACCTCATAGTAATAGTATATTCTGTTTTTGATGTGCATGCCAGATCACTCAGCACAAATGGGCTTGGCCTTTTATGCAGCCCGTTGATGTTGCAGGACTTGGGTTGCATGACTATTATGAGGTAAAATATTTTGGTTCGTTTTCTTTTTTTCTGATACTTAAAAATCTTTTTTGATTCTTTTCTACATTATGATTTTCTTATTTTTGTGATACTTTTATATATCTGCTATCTGCTTGGCAATGTTTTGAAATTTAATGTGGGGTATTGGGGGAATTTCTTTCGGAGGTCTCAGATATGGTTCCGACTTATCCCACCTGTTTTCTTAGTCTGGAAATATCTCTATGAATTTCTGGATTCATTTCTGTCAAAAACGATGTTTCTGTTCAAGGTTCATTTATGCAGTTGAACTGATTTCTGTCTATCAGATTATTGACAGACCCATGGACTTTAGTACAATAAAGAACCAAATGGAGGCCATGGATGGCACCGGGTATAAGCATGTCAGAGAGATTAGTGCTGATGTTAGGCTGGTGTTCAAGAATGCAATGAAGTACAATGATGACAAGAGTGATGTTCATCTGATGGCGAAAACATTACTGGAAAAATTTGAGGAGAAATGGTTACAACTTCTGCCAAAAGTTAATGAGGAGGTAACTATTACTTTGGACATTTCTGGTCATTGGTATGGCTTCCGTAATTTCTTAATATAATGATGCTTGTGTTTCAATACTCCATATTTTTATCTGTAAATATTGCATAATCATCTCTTAAATCTTTCCATTTATTCCAGGAAAAAAGACGAGAAGAGGAGGAAGCTGAAGCCCAACTGAATATGCAGCTTGCTCAGGAGTCTGCTCATGCCAAACTAGCCAGGGATTTGTGTAACGAGGTAAAATCCAACCTACTCTTGAAGCTTAGCTTTTCTAAATATGATGGCTTAGTAATTCCCTCAAACAAGCTTTGATAATTCATAATGATATCCTCTTCCTCTCATTTAGAGCTTGATCTGCCCTATGGTGAGTCTGAAATTATGTAATTATTCGCAGCTTTATGAAGTTGACACACACGTGGAGGAACTCAGAGAGATGGTGGTCAGAAGATGCAGGTTTAGTTGAATTACTGATATTCAAATCTATAATTGCTACCTTTTATTTGCTCGATTTATTCTCTTTTTTACGATTGCTGCCTCCTGGCTTCTCTCTCCCAGGGTTTGAGGTTTTGTCTTGCATGACAGCTTCAAAAATTATGTCATGAAAATCTGGCAACCCAAAAAGAGAAAATCTGGTCAAATGTTTCTTACGTATAATTTCGATTTTTTTATGTCATGATATGATTAGGTGGCTTTTCCATTCAATATAAAATCTGATTAAGTAGATCTTTATATTTTTAATCCTTGTTGACATATACCAACTGATGTTGTTCCCATATATTCCAAACTAGATCATCTATGCCCGTGCTTACGCATGGACCCAACAATCTGGATTCAGTCAAAGTTATCTTCTGTCTATGAATATGTTCTTATATGCCTTTTTTCAATGATATTATGGGCGGGGAGGGAGAAAGGAGAAGGGGATGTGACACTACTACTCCCTCTGTCCCAATTTATATGACTCACTTTTCTTTTTAGTCAGTCCCATAAATAATGACACATTTCTATATTTAATAACAATTTAACTTTTAAATGTCCATTTTACCCTTAATGAAATGATTTATAGCGACAAAAACATTTATGACTTATTTTAGACCACAAGTTTCAAAAGTCTTTTTTTTTTCTTAAACTCACTGTCAAGTCAAACTAAGTCATAAACATTGGGACCGAGGGAGTAATAGTTAAGATGATGTTAATAAGTTTTGGTATTTCAGTTTGTTGCTCGATCAATATTAAACTTCTTTCAACCTTGCATATTATTGGCAAGGTTCATTCTTATTTATACTCACTATTATGGTATTTTGAAAAGTTGTTTTTCCCCATTAGTTTTATATTGTTTACTTGAGCATAGCTATATTCTACCGACACCATTTGTTATTTTGGAAGTTCTTCTTGTATTATACCTTTCTCCATAAATGACTTCAACTTTTATTCAATTATAGTCTCCAATTCTTGCACAAGGTAGAGGTAAGGTCTGCGTACACACCACCCTCCCTAGACCAACTTGTGGGATTACACTAGGTATGTTATTGTTTGTATAGTTATCAAATGTAATTTTCAATCTGCTTGTGGCAGCTTTCCTTACGAATTAGATATATTTTTCACGGTTAAAAGCATGTAGACAAACAACCATCAATAATCGTTACATTGTATACTGATTAATTATTGAAAAACTTGTTTGAGAAGCAGGGGGGGGGGGGGGGGGGGGGGGGGGGGGGGGGGGGGGGGGGGGGGGGGGGGGGGGGGGGGGGGGGGACTATTAAGAGTGACTCAAGGGTAAGGTTAGCACTGAACCTGTGGCCTCAATGGATATTCTTTCTCTCGGATCTGGTTTAAGTGATTGCAAATCAAACTCATCTATAAAACGCGAAGAATTGTCTCTAAAACTAGCACTTGGTTGAGAAGAATTATGTTTCGTCAAAAATCTATCCATTGCAAATCAGAAGAATCAACAACAAATTCTTACAAAAAAAAATATGCTTAAAAAGAACTTACCAATTTATGCAGAGATAATAGGAGTAGGACTTCAATTATGCAATGAAGAATACTTGTAAATTGCAAGTTGTAGATTTTCTAGCAGTCCTATATTTTGTTTAGAATTGTACTAGGGCTTTTATTTGTTTTTAATTTCAATTAAGAAAGGATGGGGTCAAGCAATAAAAGGGTGGTTAAGAAAGGGGGTGGGGCCAGATGAGGTGGCAAAAATGAGTTTTAATAAAAGCAATTTTAAAAAGGTTAACTCTAAAGAAAAAACTGATTAGAAAGTTAAAAAAACGTTACCTTTCGTGGGAATTGAACTCGCGCAGTCGCGGTTCGATATGGCGACTTCGACCAGTGCACCAAAGCGACTTTTGGGTATAAGGGTGCACAATCAAATATATTATCGTTTTATCAACTATCTATACATATATATACAAAATTTTCTTAAAAGTTACCAGGTGCACGTGGGTCCGCCTCTGTTGAGAAGCACTTTAGTTGAAATAAAGTTCCCTCAGTAATATTCATCTTTTAATTTCAAAGGAAATTCATGTCCAAAGACAATTACTTTAACTTCCAAATATTTTATTTTCAATTTCACACCTCTTTTTTTTTGTTTCAAACTCAATCAAATATTGTCTAAATACTTATAACAAATTACAATATTTTTTTTGTTAGATAATTAGAAAACAAAGTTAGCACACAAGTAGACATAAAATTAATAAAGAGTCAAGATAGTAATATGGCAAAACAATGTTGGGTAAATAAATAATGCTTTCATTAACTTAAGTACTTCAATATTTTTAGTTGGAAACGAGACAGATTATGGTCTAGCCAAATTGACTCTAGCTACAATTAGTTAGGATGACAAAACTGACTGTGAGTTGTCAGTTGAAAAGACAATGTGGTGGTAATTAATGATGTAAGCGAAAGGGTAAATCTGTCAAGTCATCCAAATATTTGTATCACAACAACAGTAAATTATTATTTAGGACATAATATTGCTCCATTTTAGTGCATTTATAGAGATATCCTCCGGGTCCACAGAAATTAACAGAAATACCAGATTGCGTACTGAAAAGATATTTCCGAAAATAAAAACAATCTTATGTTCTAGATAAGAGTCTCTTGAGCCAGCCATAGTTCTCAAAACCTTACAGTGCCATTGGTGAGAGGCTGAGAGCGTCGTGCAGAAGAAAAATCTTGGTAAAAGTCTTTCGGCTGAGGATCCAGGATACAATTTTTTATAGAACTCTATTGGGAGTAGCTATGTAATACTCTTCTTGCATTAGGACATGAGATTCTCATGCTTGGAAACCAATAAGAACCGTACCTGTCACATTTTTAAAATGTGGTTATTTTCCCTTGATATTTCAGTATTAGTGAGATGTGATCACCAAAAACTGGTTGCTATTCAGTGGGCCAAGTTGCTTTTACTCTGGACTAACCAAGTTGGAACTTCATTTGAAATCTTGAATTTTTCTGGGATATGCAAATATAGCAGCTCTTGAAAGTGGCAAATAGAAATGGATGTTATGCAATTTAGTCACCATGACATAGCTAACCCTATAAATACTCTCATTTCTCTGTTGCAGCAAAATTTTGATAAGTTCATTTCTCATTGATTTCGAGACCACACAATGTTGGCCAGCCTATTATGTGTGTTCAAGATCAAGGCAAACATGTCCTTTTTCTCCATTGCAGTATGATAATTCTTCCTTCTTTAGCCATCTAAATTGATCCCTTGACACCAGGGGCTTCTCTAGTGCCGATTCCTTTTCGCCTGTGTTGATCCACAAGTACTTTCATGGATTCCTGTGAGATGTGAAATGCAACAATTGTTTATCTCGATTTAAGCTGAAACTAATAAATTGGTATTAAATGTATTCAATTGGGTTTAAGTTGCTCTTCTGGGCGGCCAAGTGATTTTTTCTGTCTGCAAATAGTATAGTTCTCCTCGGTCAACTTGGATATGTTTCACTTGGTGCTAAGACTTTCTATAGACAGTTTTTGGCTTGCAACAGAATTTGCAGGTCAACGGCTTGAATGACTATGTTGAAGATGGGAGTTTGATGATTTGTTGGTTTTATCTTGTGTTAGTGCTGTTTCATATGTGAATCTAATTTCTATACTTAATTCCCTGGTAAAAAGTGCATCTCTCTTTCAATTTGAATGTAGGTTTAAATTCACCTTTCCAATATCAATTTCTTATTCCAGCATCTATATTTAATAAGCATTGGGTCGATCTTAGCAATTTATCCGTCTCTCTGACTTGGTGCTGGATGTGTGTTATACATAACCTCCGGACTAAAAAGAAGAAAGCTTCATCTTTTGGTGCATTGTCTGGAGAGCTCTCTTCATGCTTAAACCTTTTTCTGTGACCCTGCTACTGTAAACTTCATCTGATTCTAGTTTTTCTGTGGCACCAATGCTAATTCTGCTCATGTATGGCACCTATTCTAATTCTGAAATCATTACCTCAGGAAAATATCAATAGAGGAGAAGAGAAATCTAGGGATAGCTCTCACGAAGTTATCTCCTGATGATCTTAGTAAGGCACTGGAGATAGTAGCACAAAATAACCCACTATTTCCAGTTTCAGCAGAAGAGGTGGAACTTGACATTGATACCCAGGTTCTCATAAGACTTGAACATCTCCCCCATTCAAAAATTTATATATCACTTTTCAATAGTTTTATCAGTAGTTTATTTTGTGGTTTCTGTAGAGCGAATTGACACTGTGGAGGCTAAAATTCTTCGCCAAGGATGCATTAGAAGTTCATGGTAAGAGTTCAAGCAAAGGTGATAACAGTAACTCAGCCAATGTTGCTGCTACTAATCCTAATATTAGTGCTGCCTCCAGAAGAAAAAGGGAGATTTGTGATGCACTTGTGAAGAATGCCAAGAAACGAAATAAAAAACCCTCTAAATGAATTTTTTTATGAAACGGGCTGCAGTATAGGTGTTTAGTTCATGTGTATCATCATCAGAAGAAAAGGTTTATTTGTCTTATCGCATTCATTCTCAAATGAAAGAATGAATGAGACATTTGATACTAAAAGTTGACTATTTTTCAAGCACTGTAGGAGGAAATGAAATGATGTTGGTGTTCAATATTTCTGTGAATATGTGACTTCCATTCTGTCGTATTGGGCTTGCCCTCAGTGAAGCTATTTTACAAAGAGGACTTGTCTTTCTATTAGAGAATACACTGATATTCATAATTGTGCAAGAGAAAATAATTTATAATCTCCTAGGTCATTCAACCACCACCTTAAGATCTTTATTGGATGCTTAGATCATTTCATACGGTATCGGAGCTAAACTGTGGTGAGCTCACTTTTACAATGTTCCCTTTACATGTTTTATTCCTCTAAGCTTCCCCCTCAATTCAACCTATTAATTTGCTCTCTCTCTCTCTCTCTCTCCCTCTCTTTCCCTCTCTCGTCAAGTTTAATGTTCAACCATGATTTTGAAAAAAAAGATGCAACCTCATGAAATCCCAAGAGATGAGTCATATGTGTAGGAGGGTATTAAAGGATACCATTTTTTTTTCCACGTTGGTCGTATGTTATTTGATTGCAGGAATTCACAATGAATTCGAGGATGGAAGCACTGTTCAGGAGTTTCTCGAGAAAATAGTTAGTAAGGAAGAAGAATTAAGAGAGAAGAAAAGAGTTCTAGGAAGAGAAGAATTTTGTATTTTCATATGTGATTGTTCAATGAGTTAATTACAAGCTATATAGTAATTGAATTGAACTAAATTAAGCTCTTAAGCTAATAACACAATCAGTTACCAATTAACTGCTCCTAACTAACTTTCTGTAGCTAACTAACTATAAGAGATTCTTGACCTCAAGGATCTATAATTTTCCCACCTGCTCCGCCAAGGTTAAAGTCATTTTCATAGTATTCATGTGCCTGTTCGGAGCTATTGATACCTGCAAAAAGGTCATCCTTTCTGCCCAAAAGATGCAGTCCCTTCGACAGTCGGACTCGTGTTTCAGAATAAAGGGTACGGAGAGCAGAATAACATAAACAATTGATTGCCTCAATTCTTCATATTTCGCCCAAAAGATGTCGAACTTGTCTTTTCAAGTGAAGGCATAGAAAACTGTAACGGTAGAAATTGAGTGCATCCCTTCCCCTTGAGATCACTCTTGTTCTTAACAACGAAATATAAACTAGAAATTTGATAATTGGTGACTTCTAAATGTGCAACATTGTGCCAGTTCGCAAGGTACATCATATTGTCATACATTCTCATCCTCAACATTATTGTTTTCTTCGTTCCCAATCACATCCCAAGTTGCCAATGATAGAAAATCATCAATCCATACTTTTACTATTTCCTCTACAGTTAGTATTGGTTTTTCCTCTATTATTAGAAAGAGCAATTTCTCAATCTCTTAGCATTGACAAGTCTTCTTATTACTCTCCAAGTTTAACCAAAAACCATATGAAGTCATGATCTTTGAAAGAATTGTATCAAAACAAGCTTTCCACGAGAGCACTTCTTTCCAATCACTATCTAAGAATTTTTTTTATCCATATATAACACCTCAGAAATTGAAAAAGGGAAGAACTTCATGTTTTTGCTATTGGTTGTATCCTACGAAATCAGTCTATAGTTCATAGAAGTTTCTACGGGTCATAGATGACACTCGTAGGAATGAGGTTGAGATTAGGAAAAAATCAAGTTTATGAAGTTTGACCTACGAGTGAACAAGACGGGTCGTTGTTTGTACTACGGGTCGTAGATGAGTTTCGTAGAAGGGTCCCAGACTTAATGAAATTTTGATCTTGAACAATTCTACCAATTGGCTCTATGAGCCGTAGAAACTTCCGTTGTAGGAAGGTCTCGTGGAAAGTTATGTGAATTTGGATTTCTAAAGTTGGTTCTACGGTTGACCAGTACGGACGGTAGAAAGTTCTTTTACGTTCATTAACGCTTCAAGTCATTAGAGCAAGGTTCCAAGAGGAGAAAAGCTAGGGTTCAAGCATTCTTCGAGTTTCGTCGATTTCACTAAAGAACTTCGTTCTTCCAGGTATGTAAGACTATCATAGTGTTGGACTAGTTCGTCCTCACGCCCCCTACATCTACTTTCAAATCAGTAAAAGAATAATCTAAGGTTCTATACTTAGATTTGAGTATTCTTCAAATGAGTTGATATGGAGTTCTTGAGTTGTTGATTATTAAATTCCTATTTCTAATCATTGAATTGTCGTACATTTTGTATTGCCATTATTGAGTTGATTGTTTATGTCTATTTTTCAGCATGAACCCTATTTTTGAGTATTCATTGAATTCTTAATGAGAATCTTTTAAACAAAACATAATTGTTTAAACTGAGTTTTGAGGAAGTAATAAAGAGGAGTTTGAGAAAGAGTATAAGGGAACTAAGTATTTCCCAAATGTTTTGTTTTTTACATGAAGAAAAGGAGTACACTTTTTTTGAGAAAAGTTAAAAGAGTTTTCAAAAAGATTGAATACATAGCAGTTACCTCTTAAAGAGGCCCCTTTTGAGTAATTATCTCAATCCAGAATGTATTTTTACATTGAGCAAAGAGAAACCTTATTTTCTAAATGAGCAATGAGTTTCAGAGATATTTCAGAGCACTTACCTCTTTTTAGAGGATAGTTTGAACAATTATATCAAGTCAGAGAAAGAATATGTTTTTATACATTTGAGCAAATAGTATATAATATTGAGAGTAATATTGAACACCGATATGGGAGAGAGTTCAGACAACTCACAGTCCCCATAAACCATGTCTTGCCAACATGGGTACATGATCATACTTTTTAGATGAATCCTTAGTGCCTTTGGGCAAAGCTTAGTGAATCCACTTAATTGAGCGGTTCTATATCCTGACACGATATATGACAGTTCTGATAGTGTGGACAAGACGATGTATCATCACGTAGCTCATAGTGATGGTTGTCGGTTGAGAATCTCTCAGTAGAGTTAAAGTGTATTTTAAATATATCACTTATTATGTTGAAGTTCAGAGATGAGAAAGTATTTTGTAGAGTTAAGTGATTTCATTCCTTTAATTCTTTACATTCAGTTGAGTTTATGCTATATCTATTGCAGTCCTTTCATTCATTTATTTTGTCTCGGCTATATGACATATTCGTGCATTTAATGTACTGATGTCATTTGACCTGCATCTTTTATGATGCAAATACAGGTGTTCAGGATCATCAATAGGTGTTTCGTTGAGATCACTTTGCGCTTCAGATTTGGTGTGCCTCCTTGCTTTCCGGAGGATTTCATATTTATTTTCCTATTCTTGTTGAGTTGTCGTGGGTCTAGTCCCGATATCTATCCTAGTATTATAGGCTTCATAGATAGTTAGAGTTGAGGAGTTTCTCAATATTTCTCTTTTATTTTGAGATGTTTTGCAAACTGTTTTATTTATAACATTGAGTACTTCCCGTCTTTGAGTTAAGTCTATTTGAGATATATGAGTTAAGCTCTACATATAAAGCTTCTTTCTGTTTGAGTGAGTCTTCTGCTAAATAGTTAGACAAGCTAAGGGTTAGCTTGGGGATTAGAAATGGTTCTCGAGTGTCGGCCATGTCCAGGGTGTAGGCTCGGGGCGTGACACTCGGGATCTCTCAAAAATCAACCAAGACCTCACCTAGGACCAGTGGCGTACGCAGAATTTTTTGTAAGTGGTGTCGATATTTAAAAATAAATAAATAATAAATAATTGATATAAAAATATATTAAATTAATAAAAATTAATTAAAAATGTACTAATAAAATATAAATCAAGTAAACTACTACAACTGTCCTCGACGAGTTTCATATTTTGAAATGTATTCATAATAGCCTCATTGGGGATAGTAATAAATATTTCTTTCTCTATATAAGGCACCAAACAACCACTCAAAAATTCATCATCCATTCGATTTCGTAAATTAGTCTTAAGCAACTTCATCACCGAGAAAGCTCTTTTAACTGTAGCAGTAGCCACCGGTAAAAGTAAAGCAAATTTAACTAGTCAAAACACAAGAGGATAAGTTATGTGCTTCTTCATCTCTACGAGTATCTTGGAAAGATTAGAAAGTCCCTTAAGAACGAAGAACCTTTTATCATGATCTCTAACATCAACAATGTAATTTTCAAGCTGAAAGTGAAGGTCAACTATAGAGTATTTATCAAAATCATCAGGGTATAACTCAGCCAATCTCAATATCTTTTCCATCTCAAAGTTAGAAAAAGAATCAACTGGGTTCAAGCAATCAATTCCCAGAAGCAAATCAATTGTCACCTCATCAAAGCGATTATTGAGTTCCTGACATTGCCAATCAATAATTTTATAAAATACTTCAACTCGATAGTGATGTAAAATAGTATACTCAATAATTCTACGACGTGATTTTCCACGAATAACATAAAACTCATCAAATTTAGGTATCAAAATATCATATTTGATACAAAACTTAGATACCTCATTCAGAAGTGAATCCCAACCTTCATCTCGTAGTTGTTGCAATCGATTCTTTGTCACTCTAACGAGTAACATGGCATTTGCAATGTCTTACTCTTTCTTTTGAAAAGCAGCATTTAGATCATTTGTAATTGCTAAAACAATGCGCATGAAATGCAACATAAAGACAACATCAAATGTTAAACATTCTATAAGATATCCTTTTGCCCTACATTTCTCTTCAAAACGAGTATTAACAGCAATAGCATCAAGTACATCAATGATAGGACCAAACATGAGGATAAAATTGTTAAAAGATTTGTAATGAGATCCCCATCGAGTATCACCTGCTCTAGCAAGACCTAATTCTTGATTCAAGCCCTTACCAGTTTCAAGTTCACCTTTATGTAATGCCTTTTCAATTTCTTTTGCTTGAGCTTCGCGAAGTTCATCTCTACGCTTGAAAGAAACTCCCACCATATTTAGTATATCAAAAACCAATAATAAAAGTTCTTGCACTTCATCACATCTACTAGAAATCGCAACAAGAGTTAATTGAAGTTGATGAGCAAAACAATGAATAGAATGAGCACCTTTACTCTTTTGTTGCATCAATTTTTTTAGCCCATTTATATCACCTTGCATATTACTTGCTCCATCATAACATTGTCCACGTATATAAGATTGACTTAAAGAATGTTGAGCAAGTAAACCAATAATTTCATTCTTTAAAGACAAAGCAGTAGTATCACGAACATGAACAATACCAAGAAATCGTTCCATCACACTTCCCCTTCTATCAACATATCGTAAGACAATAGTCATTTTCTCCTTACATGAACTATCACGAGATTCATCAACTAAGATGAAAAAGTGATCATCATTTAAATCCTCAATTATACACTTAATTGTTTCAATCTTACATGCATTGATAATATCTTTTTGAATACGTGGAGAAGTTAGTTGATTATTCTTTGAAGCTTTTTTAAATGCATTGTCAATATTATGACATAGCTTCGCATACCAAGTAAGGAGCTCAATATAATTACCTCTATTAGAAGAGGATACATCTTCACGATGGCCCCGAAATGACAACCCTTGCTTCAAAAGATATCTTATCACATTAATTGCAGCTTCCAAACGAGTACGATATTCTAAATTTTGATGATCATATTGTTTAGCAAATGCACTTTGAATGGATTACTTTTGTCTCAATAAATCTTCACAATTTCATCTTGATTGATTATGAACACTGTTTGGCTTACCAATATGCACATCAAGGCTGCGATTCTTATTTCAACTTGTAAACCCTATGGTTGAAAATACATCGCCTCCTCCTTGATTAATGCTTTCATCTTGAAACAAATAACAATAGAGATAAAATGCTGCATCTTTTGTTACACTATACTCCATCTAATCATACTCATGAAACCATTCAGCATTAAAACGCGTAAGTCACCATAAAAATCCGACTGAGGAAATTGATGATTTTTTGGTTGAAAAGGACCATTTTGAAGATACATTCTTCTTACTGCATCACGCTCATTCGGATGATACTTTCAAATTGGTAACCTTTCTCCGGGTCAAATTTTAAGGAAGTTAAATCAACTCTTTCACTTTGTCGACCTTGTTCCTCATTACCATTTTCTTCTTCTAAGTTAAATTTTTTTTGAGGTGTTGAACTTGATTTTGAAAGATTGCAAGATACTTTAGAATAATATCTCTCCATTGAATTGGTCTGAATTACAAATTTAAATAAATTAGATAACACTAAACAATTTCAAGAAATTAAATCTATAAAAGTTGATATTTCAAGAAATTTCAATGAAAACTAAAAAGATGGGAGATAAAAAGAAAAGAGAACTTACAATTAAAGAAAAAACGACAGTAGCATCAAGCTATCAACGCAGACCGCAACAACACTTAAATTTGAAGGTTTCTTTTCAACTTAAATTTTACTTTATAACTTATTATTATATCCAATTCTGATTTGAATAAGTAATAAAATTTCTATAGTAGGTTATATGTAGTATTCTAGTTTAACTGGGTTGTTTTAGCCTAATTTGAGTAGGAATAGGGAGGTTGGAGGTTGGAGGTTGGAATCCTTCTTAAACGTTTCTCTTTTTCTCTGAAAAAATGCTCAAAAATTAAAAGCAAAAAACACACCTACTGAGATTCGAACTCGGGTATGTTGAATGACATGATAGCTTCGTTCGCGGCATGAACCAACGAGCCAAGGCGCTTCCTTGTTCAAGGAGTGTCATTTATAATATTTACAGTTTTGTTTTTATTTTTTCAAATATATATATATATATATATATATTTGCTGCCTGGATATAAACTTAAGCTTAGAAAAAAATAAAATATAATATACTTTCTTTCTTGTATTTTTTTTATCGTCGAATCTTATGTTAACTGAATCTTGATGTTTCATTCCTATTTCATGAAAAACAAAAAAATAAAATATCTTGTTATGATTTCTAACAATATTATTGCGAATAATAAAATATAAATTATTTCTTCACATACCATGGATAATCATCTAGCTGGATTTATTTCTTCCTAATTAGATTGGACTTATCACAGAAGATATTTATTTAAGATTATTAAACTTGACCATCTCAACAACAAAGTGGCTGTAGTTTAGTGGTAAGAATTCCACGTTGTGGCCGTGGAGACCTGGGCTCGAATCCCAGCAGCCACATTATACTTCTTTTTTTTTAATTTCATACCTTTTGTTTTCTCTTTCGAGCTTATTCGTTAACCTATATAGAGTTTTAAGACGGAATATAGATTTTTTTACACCATCAAGTTAAGTTGACTCGTAAAACATGATGTGTTCTTTTAAACTACATTGTCAGGTTATCGCGAAAAATGATAAATTTAATATCTTTCATATTCTAAGTAGAAGTTGCAAGTGTGACTATATAGAGTGATTCAATGGACAAGGTGTAATAGTTAAAAAGGCCCAACTATCAAGGTATTGTCTGCTTTGACTTGACATTTAAAGTCTCACATTTTTGTCTCCTTGGACTTTTACATAGAAAGACGTCTCAACAACAGATACTGAATTCAACTTTTTGTTGCTTATCATGATATTCAACCACTAGTGGTGTGTATACTCACCCTCCCTTCCCTTAGGGGCTCAGCGTTCTCGCTTCACTTTATTTCTCCATTACATATAGAGTATAAGGCTTGTTCAATAACATGTATTATAAGATATTTTACACCATTAGGTAAGTTTATCGCGAACAACATCTCAAGTAATTGTTCATATATATAACTACTAAAAAAATTCAACGAAGTCGTGTCAACTGACCCCCCTTGATATAAGGTGGGTCTGCCCCTGCCTAGGACTAAAATCATCCCCCGAATCCAACGAAACTTTCAAAATTTCGATCCAAGCATCTAAACCCCAAATGTTGACCAAAGTCAACTAAAAGGCTAAATTTCCAAAATTTCATAACTTAGGACCTCAAATTCTCAAAAAGACTCTGAATCTGAAACCTAAAATTCTCACTGACCATATCCCATATTCAAGAATTAATGAAATCGACGAAATTCCATTCCAACACTCGAAACTCCAAAAGACTTCAAAATCACTTTTAAGTAATTCAGCCTTTCAAAATCACAAACTAACTCAAGTTCTCAATTTATTACTCAAATTTCGAAAGCGAATTTTCAAAACTCAAACATAAAAGACTCGGGATCACGATTGGGAGGGGCAAAACGGTAAATTCATGAAACTTTCCAAAAATAATCGATCGGGTCATTACATATTTTTTATTTTGGTACATGGAGTTGTGGTTCAAATCTTTTAAGATACCAATAATTTCGTCAGAACTTTAAAGTACTTGCACTACCGGAAAGTTCAAATCTATTATAAGATAATCTCTGATATGCATGATTTATGAGAAATATTAGAAACTAGTGGGAGATTGTTGGATAATTTGTAATATATAGAGTCTTGAATTGAACAAACAAATTTGTTCATAAAAGAACATGACTATTATGAAAAGTCATATGTTCATGAAAAAATATGACTATTATGAAAAGTCATATGTTCATGAAAGAACAAGACTGTATTATGAAAAGTCAATTATTAAGTTCTATAAATATAAAGACTCCCTTGAAGTGGCCAAATCATAGAAGGGAAAATTTTCAAAACAGCAATATTTTAGTTTTTAGTGGACTCCTTAGCAACAGTTTCATTATTTATTAAAAATGTCATTATTTTAGTTTGTTAAGGGATTAGTTATGTATTTATTTTATTTTTATTAATTTAAAAGAATACAAATAATTAATAACAGAACAGAGAAAATCATGGAACAAAAAATTCAAAAAAAGGTAAAAAAGATTTTAAATACAAATCAGTTACGTTTTGAAAAGAGCATAAATAGTCATCTTTCCGTCGAGCGTTTTTTTGCTTTCTTCTTAAGAACATAAAAAAAAAAAAAAAATTAGTTTGTCTTCTAAATCATTCTCCTGATAACTTTCAAAGCTTCTTCAAGTTGAATATAACATATTTTTGAATAGAATTTTTCAAAATTGACAACTATAAATTTGTCTCATCCAGTGAACAATTGAAAAACAATCAGGTATTTTTTTTCTGATTGAATCAGTGAAATCTTTGTATGCATTGGAATTTATAGCTTTTTTCGGATGTTTTGTANNNNTGTTTTTTTTATTGAATCAGTGAAATCTTTGTATGCATTGGAATTTATAGCTTTTTTCGGATGTTTTGTAACTAAATTATGATGTATAACGAATGAAATTGTTTTTTTTAGTTTAGTAGCTGTTTTTTTTGTTTGAATGCATACAATAATTTGTATCTCATTAAGTTAATGTAACTAATCGATCATGAACTATATATTGAATACAACAATATATGAATACAAAAGTGAAATGAAAATACAAAGTTATAAATACAAAGTGAGATTGAATATAAAGTTGTGAATACAAAAGAAATACTCTCTTCATTTGCAATACAAAGTGACTTTGAAAGGTAAAATACAAACTAATGGATCATGAACTATATGTTGAATACAACAATATATGAATACAAAAGTGAAATGAAAATACAAAGTTATAAATACAAAGTGATTGAATATAAAGTTGTGACTACAAAAAAAATTAAATACTCTCTTTATTTGAAATACAAAGTGACTTTGAAAGGTAAAGTAGGCACATAAAATACAAAACTTGTTGGTATACAATTAGGTTGAATACAAAACAAAAGAGAAATACAAACTTGTTCACATATAAATTGAGATTGAAATACAGAATGAATACCCAATAAAATACAAAATTGTTAGCATACAGTTAGGATGAATACAAATTAAGAAGGAAATACAAACATGTTGGTATACTAATTGAGATTGAAATACAATGTAAAAATAAAAATGTAAAACTTGTTGATATATAGATAGAATGAATACACAAATAAACTGTTGATTCAGACATTGTAGACAGACAGATGCTTTCCCCAAATCTAAAACTCTAAAAGCAAATATAAATGTATTAAAAATAAAACAAAATAAACATATTAATGAATTTGTAGATTCTAATAAATCTAAAATATTAAAACGAAATCAGAAAAAAATTGTTTAATCGACTAAAAATCTAAAATACATAAATTTTACATGAATATGTAAACAAACTTGCATAAAAATCGAAAAAATTAACAAAAAATCCATAATATGTACAATGCGAAATATAAATCATAAACGGTGATATTGAAAACAAATCAAAAGAAATCTAAATAACTAATTGAAATACATAAATATTAGATGAATATTATGTAAACAAACTTGCATAAAAATAAAAAAAATTAATGGAAAATCCGTAATATGTACAATGCGAAATATAAACCATAAACGGTGATATTGAAAACAAATCAAAATAACTAATCGAAATGGATAATGGAAATTACCTTGCCAACCGAGAAATCTTCTTGAATTAATAAAGAGATTTCGTTTAACAATAAAGAAAATTTCTTGATGAACAACAATTTAGCACCTTGAAGAAAGATAAACTTGAAACGTGAAAGGTGGGGAAGAAACGTGAAAGTTGGAGAAGAAACGTGAATGGTGATGAAAAAAGGTTAATGGTATTGGTTTGATTTTTTGTTTTCACTTTAAACGGTTATTGGTATATAATTTGGTCCAATATAGGACTCTTTCCATAAATAAAATTAATTTAAAATACTAAAATCTGAATACATATTATTTGTAAAAATATTGTCATTCTGTCATTTTAAATAAATATTTTAAAGTGTTGTTATTTTGACTAATTATGTTAGGTATTATGACTTAATTGCTAATTTTTCCATAGAAAAATCTGCAAGTAAATTCAAAGGCTTTGTTGTATCCAGAAGGAATTTGTTTGAAGTTACCCCAATATGTATATAAGCAATATCTCTTTAAAGAAAATGATTCTTCATGCCTCAAAGTAATCTTCTTCTTCAATTTATACTTCCTATTATTTTTCTAACAGTAATCGATATTGGCTAAAATGTTTTAACAACATTGACCAACCAAATCTCAGGAAACTACACTTAAATGACCACCAAAGAAAGGATGTGGTGCAATAGATGAGGTTGCTCCTCACTTAATCAGAGATATACTATTCGAACCCTAAATATAAAAAAATTGGTATGGAGTGCTTCCCCTGAATGGGACCCTACGTAGCGCAAATCAAAATAGTCGGGATCCAATACGAATACCGAACATCGAATGAAAAATCAAAAAAGAAAAGGTTTAAAGTCCAACTTGTTAGATTTCAAAACTTATCATGCAGAGGTTAAAAGTTCAAGTGTAATCACCCATCAAATCTTCAGCGTGCCGATTGAGAACATTGTGGCAGTGGCCATATCTGACAATTGGTATATAAAATTCTGTTGTTGGAAAATCAAAATTGATCTTTTACAAGAGCAAAAGAGATGATATCAATCAATTAACTAATCATGCCTCACTCCAAAACAGGAAGTGATGGCATAATATGACACCTTACCATCCATTCATACCATATTGTGCAATGCAAAATGATGCTTTCAAGTGGAATACAAACTGATATTGCGCATTTCCTTATTATTAGAAGTCAAACATCATGCGCAAATCCAATTCAAGGACAATTCCTTTTATTGGGTTTATGTGCATTGTTGGGACATACATGTACATAAATAAGATGTAATTTGTTTCGATGATGATTGGCACAAAGAACTTTAGGCTGACTAACTGGTGGCAGACATCCAGTGGAGGCTGCATTCTACCCAAGCCATCATCACTCTTCAGTAATGGTCTATCATTAGACGTTCCCGTGGGGAACATTAGTTGCCCCCTCTCCTTGATCCAAAGGCATATATTGTGCCATGATGGCACGAATCTCTGAGTCCATGTATCTCTGCACATACAAGGTTCCAGGATTTAATGAAAAGGTGAAAGCAACATTGAACAAGAAAACACGCTAATGGATATCATGCTAATTCCAAGAAAGGAAAAAACTTCTTGAACAGAAAAGATGAATCTGTCCCAAAGATGGTGATCGGGAAGAAATACGACATAAGAAAGAAACCTTTAAACACCTCTCTGAGAATCAAAGAAAGAAACCCCACTCCAAAAACTTGATATTTACTCAAAGAGTTCTTAACTTTCTTGCTTTTATTATGTGGTGGGATTTGGTGGCACATCTCATTCTGGGGATATTTTCACTAGACTTGAGTGAAAGATTATAACTGGGACTTGTGGTAAAACAAAAGGAATTTGCTGGCCTTCCCATCAACCATGTATATTGAAGGATCAAACGACTTCAACAGGTAACTCAAATGCAAAATCCTAGAAGATTTGTCTTGTCTAAGTATTTATAAATTCCCCAATCACTTTCTAACATCATTAGTTCTGAAGATCATACGTTAATTACTATGGAAAAACTGGTTAATTAGCACCAGCATAACATTTCAAATGCTTTTACTTCTGTGTTTTCAACAGGTAACAGTTGTCTGTCTTTGATGAAATTAAGAACATTGTACAATGACATACCCGGATTCTATACTTGTACACAGCATATGCCGAAACCCCTGCAACAGCCAAACCCAAGATGATAGTCCAAACAAGGCCCCAGCTGAACTCTGACTTGGCATCTTTGCCTGCAATTTCTCCAACAAACTTAGTCGCAGAAGATATCGACAGACATGCAACTTTGGAAAAAAGTAGATCAAAGTCTTCGGTATGCAGTTGGCAAAATTCTATTACATTTAAATAAGCTAAATCATGCTAATATCAGAAACATCACATATAAAAAACTAACCTATTGCTACAATTACAGAGAAGAAACAAATTCCAGGAGTAATCTCGAGGAATATGAACAGCTAGTTCAGAGATTAAACCCGAGAATTCAGCTAGAGAGAAAATTGCAGAGAAGAAAACAATCTTATTATCAATGAATGAATGAATGTCAATGATCTAATACAATCCTTTTATAGGCTCCTAGAGATTACTAAAACAGTTAAAATCCACAGGTACAGTAGTAACAGAATTTAACCATCTAACAGTTCTAACTAAAAACTTCTGGACTTGTTAACAGAATTTGCCACATCAGCGATTAGTCATCGATTAGTTCTCCTTTTGCTAACTTGTATCAATACCCGTCCGTAAAGAACAGACCTGTCCTCAAGGCTGAAAAGAGGGAAATCTATGCTGCAATTCAAAAAGATATTCCCAAGTTGCCTGATCAGCTGCCAGACCTAACCACTGGACAAGCACTTGACACACAGCCTTGTTACCCTTCTTAACCAACCTCCTCTCAAGTATAGCTTCAGGCGTCGGACAATAGGGACTGGAAAGCTGGAGGACTGGAGGATGAGAAATGTCCCTCGGCACCTCATGGCATCTCTTGAGCTGAGAAACATGAAAAATGGGATGAATCAACACATCAACAGGAAGCAACAATTTACAGGCCACTGCACCAACCCGTGCGTCAATGATATAGGGGCCATAATACTTTGCTGCTAGCTTGTTGAAAGGTCGAGCAGCCACTGAAACTTGTCTATAAGGTTGCAGCTTCAAATACACCCAGTCACCAACTACAAATACCCTGTCTGATCTATGTCTGTTAGCCAAGCCCTTCATCCTTTGTTGTGCCCGACTGATATGAAACTTAAGCAACTCAATAATTGCCTCTCGTGCTTCCAAGGACCTATCAACCATCTCGTTAGCAGCTTCTCCAACCAAATAAGGGAGATGAATAGGTGGTTTTTGACCATAAAGAACTTCAAAGGGCGTGCATCTGATACCAGTGTGATAAGTGGTATTATACCACCACTCTGCAAGGGGTAGATAGGAGGGCCAAAACAGAGGTTTGTCGGAGCAAAAACACCTCAAATAGGTTTCCAAAGTTTTGTTCAGTACTTTAGTTTGCCCATCAGTCTGGGGTGATATGCAGTAGATCGTTGCAACTGAACTCTTTGTAGAGTGAACAACTCCTTCCAAAATGAGCTGAGGAAAACAGGATCCCTATCACTCATCAAAGTAACAGGCATACCATGAAGTTTAAAGACATTATCTAAGTAACACTGAGCTACATCTTGGGCAGTATAAGGATGCTGTAAGCTCATGAAATGGCCACATTTACTAAGTTGATCCACAACCACTAATATCACATCCTTGCCCTTAGCTTTAGGGAGACCTTCAATAAAATCAAGACACACATCAGTCCACACCCCTTCGGGAATGGGCAGGGGTTGTAACAACTGGGTAAGCAGCAACATCATACTTGTGCCATTGGCAAACATCACACTTGTGGATAAAGTTTCTAATATCCTGAACAAGAGACTTCCAATAAATAATGATTGAATTCTTCTGATAGTTGCATCCATTCCAGAATGCCCACCTTGAGGAGTAGAGTGCCATAGTGTAATGATAGTATTCCTCAACTGCGTATCATGTCCAACTACTAGTCTAACCTTCCATTTGAGTTGGTCATTGCACCAAGTAAAGTACTTGAAAGGTTGAACCTGCAACTTAACAATCAACTCTTGCAATGTAGCATCTTGTGTCCAAGTGTCCTTGATATGTTGGTACAACGTATCATTAGGAGTAAGAAGTGAAATAGCTAATAGCTCAGCATCAGGCTTCTTGGATAAGGCATCAGCAGCCTTATTCTCAGAGCCCTTCTTGTACTCTATGGAAAAATCAAAAGCCACCAACTTTGATATGCCAGCCACCTAAAAGTCTGTATGAATATGTTGGTTGAGTAAGTGTTTCAAAGCCTTTTGATCTGTCCTCACCACAAAGGGTCTGCCCAACAGGTAGTAAGTGCCAATAACTCCCTATCATACACTAACAAGGCTTGGTGCCTCGGTGCCAAGGATTTACTAATGTAGGCAATAGGGTGTCCCTGTTGCATTAACACAGCTCCAATACCTCTACCACTAGCATCTGTCTCCACTACGAAAGGCAAGGAAAAATCTGGCATAGCAAGTACTGGGGCAGAAATCAAAGCTTGTTTCAGTGTTTCAAAAGCTGTCGCATCACCTGTCCACACAAATCCTTCCTTCTTTAATAAGTCATGCAAAGGTCTACATATACTTCCAAACCCTTGGATAAATCTCCTGTAGTATCCTACAAGCCCCAAGAATCCTCTCAATAGTTTGATATTAGTTGGTATTGGCCAATGTTGCACAACTGTAATCTTTTTGGGATCAGTTGACACCCCCTCAGCACTAATAAAATGCCCCAGATATTCTACCTTATCCACTGCAAAAGCACACTTTGACATCTTTGCATACAACTGATATTGTTTCATCAAATCAAATACAGCTTCCACATTAACTAAATGAGCATTAATATCTTTGCTATAAATCAGAATATCATCAAAGAATACCAATACTGATTTCCTCAACAATGATTTAAAGACTGCATTCATCAAACTCTGAAATGATGAAGGTGCATTGGTTAAGCCAAAGGGCATAACCAAAAAATTCATAGTGCCCTTCATGAGTTTAAAAGTTGTTTTGTAAGCATCATCTTCAGCCATTCTTAATTGATGATAACCTGCCCTTAGATTAATTTTAGAAAAAATACACAGCTCCACCTAACTCATCCAGCAAGTCTTCAATGATAGGTATCGAAAACTTATCCTTAATTGTCATCTGATTCAAATCTCTGTAATCAACACAGAGTCTCCAACTTCCATCTTTCTTCCCAACTAACACTACTAGAGAAGCATAAGGGCTAGTACTATGTTGCACCACACCTTGATCCAACATCTCTTGTACTAATTTTTCAATGACATCTTTTTTCATTCCCGGATGGTATAGGGTCTCTTGTTAAGAGGATTTGCCACATCAGCGATTAGTTATCGATTAGTTCTCCTTTTGCTAACTTGTATCACCTATTTTAAAGAAACATCATATTATGAAACTTAACTACCTTCACCAAAGCCAAGTATATAAGAAACCCTATGTCTACCATTACAAGTATATTTTCATTACATTGACAGCTTCTAAACTTACTTATACACGTGTCATGTTCATGCATGTACAACAAATTGGCGTTGCAACTGCAATCATAACTACCCCAAGTGTTCTTGCATTTGCACTCAGCACACTGGCAAGCCAACTTCTCCTTGCATTCATCAATATCTGAAGAAGGGCCAAAATTGAAATGAACTTTAAGAATAACAAGATAATTGTTCAACAGAAGTGCTATAAAACAGAGAGCAAAACTATTCAAACTCCACCTCGATCACTTATATTGATTAATATGTTCCTATGACAGGAAGCTAAGTTGTGTGGACTCTTCACTTTTGATACTGCACCCGTGTCAGATTCTCCAACAATACATTACTTTTGGAGAATCTCTTCAGGAATCCAACACACACCCGCTGACATTTTGGTGAAGAGTCCGAGCAACATAGACAGGAAGTTGAAAGATTTGGTCTCTTAGAAAGAAAAAGGTGCAAACATTTTTGGGGCAATTAAACAGACACAGACAAAATCCAAAGAAATAAAGAATTAAACGCTGAAATGTTTTCCAGGAACAATATATGTCGACAGATTGATACATAATGAACAATTCTACATACCCTCACAACTGTTAACTCCATCCCCTTTGAATCCTGGTGGACATTTGCAGCCCTTTGTGTGATCGTCCTGACAAGACAAGGATATGACAAATAATGCCTCTGTCTACAGAAAGTCATTTGAGATAAATGCCTAATGAACCCAAGATAAAAAAACATCTTTAACTTTGGAGCACTGCTCAAGTAAAAAACAAAAAAGAAAGGAAAGGGTTAGGACCTCCCCACAAAAGAATGAGAGCTGCTATGGAGGACAGTTCAAAAGGTAACACTAATCGTGCTTTAATAAAAAACTCTTACAATGCAAGCAGAATATGCCCTGCCATTTTGGGTTCCCTTCCAACAGCCTCCATTGTTTATTTCACACCGCAATGCTCCAGATGCTGTCAAACCATGTCAAACCACAAGCTCAAAAGATTAGTCTATGAAGACAACATGCATGCATCACAACAACACCAATTTGTGTGTGAGAAAAAAGATGACAATTAGTGGATGAAAAGCTTACCTTCACAGTGAGTATAACCATCACCAACAAATTTTACTCCCTGAACTACTGGGCATTCACATACTCTACCACGGAAAGTATCCTGCATCACAATTTTGTACATGGATTGGAAATTGAACTAGAAGCAAATAAATCTGGAACTTCACAAAATGAGGCTTATCGTATAAACAGTCTTTAGACAAATAACTCTACCTGGCATGCTGTAATGTTAGCAGCCTTGTCCTGCCAGCACCCACCATTTGATTCTAAGCATTCATTTGTTTCTATTTCTGCAAAACAAGTATTAAAATCAACTTTTGAATCACCTTGTTGGAAGAACGCATAAACTACAGACTAGCTGGTCCTTAAGACCTGTTCTTTATTTGTTTTTATCAGGTAATCTGAGTTTTATGTAGCAAAGTAGCTAATGTAGTTTTTGTCTCATCAGGTTAAAAGTTGAAATATGTCGGGTAAGCAAGCACATCTGCAAGAATTTATACCGGCAATGTTTCTCATATATTATAATTTCACTAGTCTTTGCAACCAAGAAAACGATTCAACACCATTGGAGATTAAAAAGAACCGAGGAAGATTCCACCAGTAAGAGATATCTCTTTCGGACTTCTGACCCATCTTAAAGAAAAGTCACAAACAGCAACAAGCTGATACCAAATAATTGCTAGCCTTCAAGACAGAGAAAAGATCAAGGAAAATGACCTTCAGTTAAACAAATTGCAGGCTCGGTTGTCTCCTCAAAACCTGAACAAATTGCCTTGAGGACTGCTCCCTTGTCCAGCTTACCTAAGATGAAGACAAATATGCCAAAATAAGAATCTTTCCATTTAAGTCAAAACATAATTTCCCTCTAAATCAAACAAGGTTTACCTCTGTACTGTCTATTGTTTATAACGAGAGTTGGCAAGATAGTCACATCTCCACGAGCGCCCTTACCTATCTGGAAAGAAGCAATATGAAAAGTAAATATTCAACTTAACATAGTCTCAAGAGGCAATATAGAAGATCTGTTCTATCACTTCTGTAGGACACACACCTGGGTGTCCTGTTCAGCCTTTAGAACAGGGTTGTCAGTATCTGCTTCAGGATCTCCAACACAATTGTCAATCTGTTTGACGTCAAAGCCTGCAGAGTCCATTAAAACAAAAAGGAAAATTCAAGACATCATTTCAAGTTCCTATAAAGAGCAAGGAATATTAATTAATGCAGAAGAACCACATAACAAGGAAAAAAAAATGTAAAGTCATCACAACATTGACCTTAGCCCAGAGAGAAAAAATGGAGGGTGAACATGTGGCCCATTTTTGATACTTGAATGGTTAAGTAAAGGAATTAGTATTAAAAGTGCATAGAAAAACTATCACGTGCTATCGTGATCTCTTATTATCATACATAACTTTTCGGTATGCTATTGTCAATTGAACTATTAATATGAAATCAAAAATAGCATGCAAGAAAGAACAAATATTCAACTGTGTATACTTTTTTTATTGCACTCGAAAAAATCCATTTAAGTTCAAGCAGGATAAAAAATATATGAGACTAAGTTCAACAAAACTAAGATCTGTTATTAGATTATAAAAAGTGCACAATAATAATGGTATTTTCTAGCTCTCACAGCTCATACAGAAGGATGGAAAGACAGAAACACCACCAGTAGCAATGAATGATCAGCACCACAACCTTACAAGAGAGAGGAAAATATGGATTGTGCTAAACTTATGGCTTCATCAACACTAAATGTACAACAGTAAAGCAATGATGCATCAAGTGAAAAACACCAACAGAAATATGAAAGGAAAGAAACTCCGACCTACCAAGTGACTTGATTACTTGATCAGCACATTCTTTTGTGTATTTCTTCTCTTTCATTGGACACCGTATTGCAAAGTCAGTGACATAATCCCACCACAACCAGGGTTTTCCACTTTCATTTGCAACCTTAAAAAAGCAAGCTTGACGTAAATTTTGCAAAACAACATCCTTTCCATCATAACCTTTACTGAAGTCCTGCTCAGGGTCTGGAGCACAGTATCTTCCATGGTTGATGCACTGAGACTTGCATTGCTTGCTCAAAATAAACGCTTCCGGGCAATACCAAGTTATGTAATGGGGACTAAACTGTGTATAACCTTTCTGCTCAAGTATCTGGGCAGCCCCCTTGAAGTTTTTGACAAACTCTCTCTGGCTTTCACACTTGGGGCCACACTCATCATTACTATTGGTCCAAAATTCGTACTCCACTCGATCGTCAGGATGTGGAAGAGCCTCTCTCCAATCGAGGTTTATGTTAACCATTTCTCCTTTAGATAGTTCCTTCTTAATGCTATCCCCAAGTGATTTGCTAATTAAAGCCGATGGAATAGTTATATCTTGCAAATAATCTGCCTTTGCATCCTCTTCCTCAGGGGTGTCCATGGTAATTAAAGGTTCAACACGGTCATCAGCAACAAGAATAGCACCTGCTCCAGCTTGCTGAGCATTCCAAGCCTTCAGTGTGAAAAAGCAATCTGCCAATACAGGAAAAACCATAGGCACCAGCAAAGAACAAGAAATCACAAGTGAAATGTAAGAGGATAAATAGTATATACTCTTATATGTTTATGTAAGTGGATACATTGTGTAAATTTGTTTCAAGTTATAATAAGTTAACAAGCAAAACCATTCCAAATACAAAAAAACAGGCATAAATAATACTCCCCGATTGTTCAGTGCAAGAGCCAAACAAATACATGCTCACAGCTGCATTACACTATTTAGCTTCAAAAGGCATCTGATTTATGTTTCTCTGAGCACTAGTCTCCTTTTTCTCTTTTGGGGTTAGGCAATTTTTAGAAAAGAAAAAAAAGTAGAGGCAATTCTTCCCTAAAACAGGCAGCATAAATTTGTCATGGTCTATTCACATCCAATTATGTAGGCAGAAATGTGATTTAAAAGGAAGTAGGAATATAATGAAAAGTTTACCTCCTCTATCAACAAGAAGGAAAACAGGCATGCCACCAGGCTTAGATTTGTAGAAGATATCAAAATCTGAGAAATTCTTGCATGATTTTTGATTAGTTTTTGGGTACATAACATTACCAACCATGGTTCCTCCATACTGTGGTACCCCAAAGTTGCCAATTGCACACTCATACACCTCTTTGATTGAGTCTGGTGATGTTACTCTCAAGCTGTTCTTCTCCACCACAAATCTTCCCATACAACAACCACACAACACAAACCATATACACACTAAAAACCCTACCTTCATCTTCACTTCCTCCCTCAGATGGAGAAAAATAAAGATGACCCAGATCAGCTAAACCCCTAAAAACTGCAAATTTACATGAAAAATCAAATCTTGATGTCACCCAGATCAAAGCATTCAGGTGAATAATTAATTAATACTATGAAAAAGCTCCAGTCTTTGAACAAGTAAAGGGAAGAAATTACAAAAGGGATGTAATGGTAATGACCAAAGCACTCTGAGACGTGTAAAATGTGCTAAACTGAGGAAAGCTACATGTATATATATATATATATATATATATATATAAGAAAATATCATCACAGACACAGATATTTGCTTTTGTCTATATTTAGGGTCCGTTTGGCCATAAATTTCCCAAATAATATTTGGGGAAAAATTTGGCAAATAGTGTTTGTCCATACAATTTGCTATT
>NW_006238949.1:1935729-1949349 GCF_000226075.1 Solanum tuberosum | reverse complement strand
AGTGTCATGGACACTACTTGTTATTTGTTGCAACGAAGATCCAATTGACTTGTAATACAAACTTATGGTTAGTTTTGATAGTTTTAAAAACTTATGGGTATAAATCATATTTTTCAAAAAAGTGAAATATATTTCACAAATACTATTGTCAAACACATGGTGAATTTTCACCCAAATAATATTTGCCAAGAATATTTGGAAATCTATGGCCAAACGCTAGCTTAGAGTTTTCGCTTTCGCAGTAATTAACGTTTGGATGTGGATGAAAATAGTAATTCAAGATTGGATTCATAATTAGTTACGTCCACAAGAAATAAACCGTTATACTAAAATTATAATTACTAGTTCAAGATTGAATCTTTAATTTTTATTTTTTTGAAATTTCTCATTTTATGTCTATATATCCAGGTTGAAGCTTCAACTAAATTCGAATAGTACATTATAGGACCCATTTAGAGTGACACTCCCAACAAATTTTTCTTTCTACGATCTTTGAATTAGATTGGAGTGAATATGTAGTAAAATATGTGTTAATAATTTTAGAGATATTATTTTCAATTTTACACGTGTTGTAAAAATATAGGAATAATTTTAGGGATGTCATTTTCAATTTAGCATCATAATACTATTTCTTTTTAATTTGTGATATTAAGCTTGTTTATTTACAAGTAAGGTTTTGAGGATAATATAATTGAATTCGTCTGAAGCAACAAAATAAAAGAATAATGCTGAAAATGAAGAGGAAAAATTAAGCAATCACACACACACATATATAAAGGAGAAAAATAGATAAGGTAATGTGACACCTCTCTATGGCCTCCATTTCTATTTGTTTTTTTTTCTCTTTCTTTTTTTGGTTTTTTTCTTCATTTTTTTTCATTAAATAATTTGTTTATTAATTAAAAAATTCAATCATATTTACTATTCTAATTTATATCTAATAAGTTACAAAATAACCTCCATCTATTTACATTCCCTACTTAAGTAACATGTTTCTTAAACTCCTTTCTAACTATTCTTATGATTTACACCATCTATAAATAACAATTATCTTTAGATATGTTGAATGTTCATATTCATTTTCTCATTCTTTCTTTTTTATAAGAATAGTTTTTTTTCTCTTTTTTTTTTTTTATATATATATCTTTTTCATCATCATGTATTTAATAATGTCATCACATGGTCTTTATTTTGATAAAGATCATACATATATTCTTCAAAAATTCATCACAGAGATTATAGATATATTTTTGCAAGATTCATCACATGGATGTTCACATTAGTTTGGTACAAGTTCATCAAAATAAAGAAGGAAGGTTAATTATCTTGAAAGATTTCATCAAGAGAGATAATCATATCAATACAAGATTTTGAATGGTTTCCAAATATTTTGAATTCCTTTTGTTCAGAAAAAATTAAATTATGAAACTCTCCTAACCAACTTAAGAAAGCTCAATTAGCATTTCTTTTACTCATTTAACTTTGCTATTTTTAATGTTATTATCATTATTATTATTATTATTATTAGTATTAATAATAATAATAATGAAGATGAAAAGTTATACGGTTTATTTTTGTGTATATCTATTTGTCAATTTTTAATTAATATTTCAAAGGGGCAGAGGTAGAGAAAGGGAAATACCCGCCAAAGGTGGAGCTTAGAATGTTGATACATTAAGGGATGTTACCCCACCCCAACTCAGGATTTTATTGTGGAGCAAAAGGTTTAGATTTAGATCAAGGATGCTGTTGAGCTTAATGTGAGGACACATGCAGGGATTACAGGTCTTCCCTCTATGGATGTCGGAACTGTTCAGTGGGTACTTACTTTTTTGAGTGGGTTGGCAGGTATTGGCACCGCTCTACTCAAGTTTCACTCATTTAGATGGTTGGTGCTACTGTTCCTAAGGTAGATAAGGATAAGAGAGCTAGAAATTTGTTTTTCCCATTGCTTGGCCATGTGATGACTAGTATAGAACATGAGATGCTGACTAAGTTCTTGAAGCTTAAGCCTCTAGTGTTTCATGGTTTTAAGGGGGGATGTGTTCGAGTTCATCTTGGATTGATACAAGAGACTTTATAAGTTGGGTTTCTCCATAAGATAGGGTTTAATTTATTACATTCTAGCTTCAAGGTGAGGCAAAGCAGTGGTGGATAGCCTATGTTGAATTTCATTCGTCGGTCTTGCCCCAATTGACTTAGGGACAATTTTGTGCCTTGTTTTTGGAGAAGTATTTGCCTTGTACCTTGAGAGAAAGGAAGAATGATGAGTTTATGAGTCTTGAGAAGGGTAACATGACTGTGGATGCTTATGAGGCTATGTTCCATGTCCTATGTCAATATGCTACATAACTAGTGAGCACTGAGGAGGAGAAGATTCGAGTATTTCTTAATGGTTTAAATTCTTTATTCTAGGTTTTGTCTCTACATATGACCTTACCGGGAAAGGGTTTCAATGAGGTTACAAAATTTGTGAAAAAGGTAGAAGGAGTTTGATAGGTTGGGCAAGACAAGGCATTGGCGAATAAGTCCAAGAATGTGGGTACGTACAATGGTTTGTACTTAAGAGGTCTAAGTAAGAAAGTGTATTCATGTCGTCCTATTCAGTCAGCTATGCCCACTGCTACTAGGGGTTAATGTCCTTCACTTGACCATAGTTGTTCCCATTATGGTGTGTTTGGGAATTTTAATAAGGAATGCCCTTGCAGACATGCAATTGGTCATGTTCAGTTGTAGACTAGTGTAATGGTCCCTATGAATGTAGGTAATCATGGTAGACGATATCTAGAGGGTAGAAATGAGGTAATAAGGACGGTCAAAGAGGCCAAGGTAATGGTAATGAAGGGAGATGAGTGGCGTAATCGGAAGGAGAGTTGGACATAATAATGACAGAGCTGAGTGTTACGCATTTCTAGGAAGGCCATAGGTGGAGGCATATGATGTTGTTATCAAATGTATTATTTTTGTCTACGTCGGATGGCTATTGTGTTGTTAGATCTGAGTTCCAGTTATTCTTAGGTATCTGTGACATTTGCTCTGGGTTTTGATTTGATTTGTGATACCATTGATTCCCCTATTTATGTTGCTACCCCTTTTAGTGAGTCTGTTGTAGTAACCCATGTATTTCATGATTCTTTTGTGTTGTTTATGGGCCTACATACTCGGGTAGCTATAGTCATATTTGACATGCTTGACTTTGATGTGATCTTGGGTATGACATGGCTGGCCCCCTCTTCTTTCTCTCCTAAACTATAATGCTAAGACAATGACTATATAGATCGCGTAGAGGGAAAGGTTTGAGTGGGAAGGGGTGTACAAGACTAATCGATTAAAGATCGTATTATTCCTTCGGGATAGGAAACTATTCGGGTAGGGTGGTTTTGCCTATTTGGCTCATATTTGGGATGTTAGAGCAACATCTCTTTTGATTGAGTCTATCCCTGTTGTTTCTGAGTTTCCATAGGTGTTTCATATAAACATTCCTGGTATGCCTCCAGACAGGGACATAAACTTATGTATTGACTTGTAGCCGCGTACTCACCCAATCTCTATTTCTCCCTATCACATGGTTCTAATAGAGTTGAGAGAGGTTAAGACTCAACTTTAGGAATCGCTTGATAAAGGGTTTATTTGTCCTAGGGCTTCTCTTTGGGGTGCTCATGTCTTGTTTGTGAAGAAAAAATATAGTACTATAAGGATATATAGATTACCGATAGTTGAATAAGGTTATCATCCAAAATAAGTATCTCTTGCCTTGCATAGATGACTGTTTTACTAGTTTCATGGTGCGTTTGTCTTTTCTAAAATTGATTTGAGGTCATGGTACCACCAATTGAAGATTAAACTTAAAGACTATACCTAAGACAACTTTTAGGACCGGTATCGGCATTTTGGGTTCTTGGTGGTATTGTTTGTGTTGACTTATGCACATGCATGACTTTTGAGTTTGATACTTGGGTGTTTAAGCTATACCTAGATTCATTTGTTATTGAGTTTATAGACGATATCTTAATTTACTCCAAGGGAGAGAAGGAACATGCAAACCATCCTCATATTGTTTTAGGTATCCTGGGACCAAAATTTTATGCTAAATTTGTAAGTGTGAATTCAAGATGCCTTTGGTTGCTTTCCTTGGGTATGTGGTTTCAAAGGAAAGGGTGATGGTAGTTCCCCAAAAGATTGAGGCAATTAAAAATTGGATTTGTCGTAGCTCTGCGATAAATGTGAGAAGTTTTGTGGGTTTTGCTAGCTATTATCATAGGTTTGTGAAGAACTTCCTTCTATATTGCTATGCGCTTGGCTAGGTGTACCCTAAAGAAGGTACCTTTCGAGTGGTAAGATAAATCTATAGAGAGCTTCCAAAAGCTCAAGAATCTTTTAACTATAGCGCCAATCTTGACCTTCCTAGTGGAATGTGAAGATTTCATTGTTTATTATAATGCTTCATATTCGGGTTTGGGTGTTGTCTTAAAGCAGGAAACGAATGTGATAGCTTATTCTTCGATACAATTGAAGGTTCATGATAGGAACTATCCCACCTATGATTTGGAGTTAGCGAGGGTGGTGTTTTCTCTCAAGCTCTTGCAGTATTATCTGTATGGATTTAAGTGTGAGGTATTCACTAATCAACGCAGTCTTCAATATGTGTTCACTCAGAAGGATCTGAACTTGAGATAGAATAGATAGATGGAGTTGCTCAAGTATTATGAAGTGACCATTTAGTATCATCCTAATAAGGCTAATGTTGTGGCAGACATATTGAGCCGAAAGACAGTTAGCATGGGCAGTTTGGCTTGCTGGTGGATATCAAAGCAACCCTTAGCCAGAGAGATTCGTACTTCGGAGTCCAAGTTTATGTGGCTTGGTATCTCTAGAAAGGGTGGGGTGTTATCCAATATTGGGGTTAAGCCCACCTTCATAGAGGAAATCACGACCAATAATATTGAGGATGAGGAGTTGGCCAAGCACAAAGTTAGGTGGTGTCTACGGAGACCCAAGAGGCTACACTTGATGTTGATTGTGTGCTCAAGTTTAATTGAAGGATTTGTGTTCCTCGAGATGGTGGCTTTATCCAGAATGTGTTGGTAGAGGCTCATGGTTCGTGTTATTTTATTCATCTAGGAGTGACCGAGATTTATAAGGATTTGAGGCTATTTTGTTTGTGGCCTCGGATGAAGAAATACATTGTAGATTATGTTTCTAAGTGTCATAATTGTCAACAGGTAAAATGTGAACTTCAAAGGACTGCAGGTTTGCTTCATAGGATGACTATTCCCAAATAGAAGTGGGAAAGCATAGCCATTTATTTTGTGGTTGGATTACCCAAGACTTTGGGGAAATATGATTCGAATTGAGTTATTGGTGACATGTTGACTAAATCATCCCATTTAATTCCAGTCATGGAGGATTAGAACTCTCAACAATAGGTGAAGACGTATGTCAAGGAGATAGTAAGGCTGCACGGGGGGCCCTTTGATGGGTTGTAGATTAACACTCGTTTGAGGTCTTTTTGGTTCAACAATTAGTTTCCTCAATGCCTAATTATTTCATATTCTGATAATATTTTGATAATTTGCAGGTATGATGGCTAAAGTAAAAGGCAAGGATGAATACTTGGAAGTAAGCCCAAAAATATTGAAAGATGTGTAAGCTCCACTGGAAGTCACCTAACCAAAATGGTAGACCACAAAATTGGCACGACCTCACCCAAAGTGACAGTGCTCAACATTAAATTTAATTGAGACAGGTCGGTGAACTTGAAGTGAAACAACGACTCACCAAATATGAAGTGCGAACAGGATGACCATCGTTGAAGATGACATGACTTGGATGAAAATTAAAGGCTTAAAAGGTGAACAAATGAGGTAATCAATGATTCACCAAATGTGAATGACTGACTTAAATGAGACAGCCCACTGAGGTTTGAACACCTGAAGTGTGAAGCAAATGAAAGGTGAGCTAATCAAGAGACGACGGTCCATTGATCATGTTCGGCGAGCCCGACTAACATTGCCGAGTTGGTCACAATGTGAATTTTGGGCCAAATTTTGGAAAACTATAAATAGCCCAGAGAAAAGAGTTCTGAGTAGCGAAATTTTGCAGAGGTTTTAGAGAATATTTTGAGAGCTTTTTTCTATGAGATATTTTACCTTGTGAAGAACATCTTTAGTTTTGAGGTTTTCCATTTTACTTTTGCAATTGTCAATTGGAAGTTGAATTCAAAGTGGGTGTTGATTATAATTGCCTAATTTCATCACATCCATGGTTGCTATAGTAATAGGTATAATTTCTATACTTTTTGTGATGGTTGGCAAAAACTCAAAGTCTAGGGGTACAATTATGGGGTTAGGTGTTGATTTAATGTAGTGGGTGTTGTGTTTTGCTCTATTTTATTATTGCTCATCCATGGATTTAGGCTAATTAGCATGAGGTTACCTTATAGGTTAAGGTTGCAAACTTAATCCTATTTTTGATCTCCGATTGATGCTGAAAAGAAATAGATTGGAGTGGGTAATTAGTTTGATACATGCAATTTAGGTTTGATATTTATAGTTTTCTTGAAAGAGGGATTATAATTTATATCTATTTTCCCTAAATTTTCTCGAAATAGAGACATCGTATGGTAATGGATTGTTTAGTTATGTACATAGATGAGACCGAAATGAGATTCTATGAACTGATGCTATGAGATCGAAAGAAGACTAGTGTCATTGAATATGACCCAGCCTATCTATGAAAGTTTAATACTATTGAGCAATAATAACCCTTATCTCACATGGATTTCAAATCCCTGCACCCCTCGATTACTTGTTAATTACTTGAATTTTCAACGTGTTAATTTAATTGTTACATTTGATACTACTAAATTTTTTAGTAAATGTAGTGGAATAATCCACCCATTTGTTTTAACCTAGTACAATGCATAAGTCTATATTCTTGATTTCTCAGTTGAATTCTTATCATTATACCATTCCTTGTGGGATTTGACCTTGACTCTTAGTTAAGAACTTTTACTGACAATGATTGCCTACTCTATGAATTATTTTTAGAGTAGTTTGAGCATTATCAACGATGGTGCCGCTGTCGGGGAATGGTGTCTAAGAATTCAATTAGCAAAATTAGTTTGTAAATTTATTGAATTGTAGTAGTTTGTTGCTTGGCATTATTGTGTTCTTGATTTGTAGGTATAAAATTAGTGATAATGGTAGTGAAAATGATAGTAACTATGGGAAAACTTACAATATGGGTGAGGTAAATGACAAGCACATGAATGTCATTGCAACCAATAGAGCTATCTGGTTACCACCCACAATAGGGAGGGTGATGTTCCATGTAACCGGAACAATGCTATAGCTGCTCCAAAGGAGAGAAATGCTCACAGGATTGGCTCATGAAGACCCTCATGAACACCTTCAAATTTGGTGGATGTATGTGGGTTGTTCATGTTCAAGAACATCTCACAAGAGTCCATCAGGTTGAGATTATTCTTGTTCTCTTTGATGGGCAAAGCCACAAGATAGTTGGCAGAATTGCCAAATGATTCTGTCACTTCTTGAGAGGAGTTGACTGAAGCTTTCTTAGAGATATTTTTTCCTCCCTCAAAAAATGGTCAAATTTAGGGACAACATCCAAACCATTAAAAGAGTAGGAGGTGAACCTCTTCACAAAACATATTTGTGGTTCCAGAAATTGCTTCTACAATGTCCAACACATGGTGTTTCAGAAAATTTGTTGTTGTAAGACTTTAATTGTAGCTTTCATTTAGCCAAAAAGGGTTTGGTTGATCAACTTATCCATGGTTGATTGATGAGACAACCGTTTGATGTAAAAACATTGTTGCTAGGTGATATGACAAAGGTGAACTAAGCATGCAATACTTGAGAGGATCAAGTATCTTCTCAACAATCTGGAACGAGAAAGGAGAAAATGGAGAAGGATCATGAATCGAATAAAAACATGGCTAAAATGATGACCCAACTTGACTTACTATCTAAACATGTAATGGGAGGTGGATCGAAAATAGTAAATGTGGTTGGAACAAGCATTGGGCAGTGACTCGAGGATGCCATATTGTTTGAGGCATTGTACAATGAAGAAGTGAACTACTTGAGAAATCAACTAGGGGGTCCTCATCCTAATTACCCAAGACATGGTGGGAATCAAGGTTGGAACAAAGATCGAGATAATGGTTGGAGAGATTGGAGAGGTCGAAGTGGCAATTGGAGAGATTTGGAAGCTAAAAAAGATAGGTATATCTCGCCTTATGATCACCCAAAACCAAAGTAACCAGCTAGACTGGAAGGAAACTAAACATAAGAAATGCTAACAAGGATCTTGAACAAGGTCGAAGGGTCCGAAAAGGTGTTAAAGGATTTGAAAAATCACTTCTTTACCTTGACCCAAATTATTACTTCTCATTTGGTTTCAATGAAACATCTCAAAACTCAAATGTGCCAGATCTCCACCTATCTCAATCCAAGGAAAAAGGTAATGTTGTCTAGTGACACCATCCCAAATCATGAGAATGATTGTTGATGAAGTGAGAAATGTGTTGTGCTATGACGTTATATAAAATGCTTCTTGGGAGGCAACCTACGTTTATTTTATTTCTTTCAATAATGAATGGGTAAATACAAGTTGAAATGTGAGAAAGGTAACTAAGGCGATGCCAAAACCATGTTGGAAATGCACCAAATTCATTTTGCGGACTTCTGCAAGTTCGTCATCTATGCTGAAAATTGGAAAAATTGACACTGTCAACTTCTGCGTACAAGAACCAGTTGGTAATCCGCCGAAGTGCACTAAGAGGACTCCATCGAGTCTGCCAAATTGACCTTTAGGTTTGGTATTCATTTATGCCTTATTGACGAGCTTAAGCTCCTTCAGTGATTCACCAAATGCGTTCGGCGATGTTAGTTGCAGACCACAGAGTGTGCTCGTTCAATAGGCCAAGACTCTTTTCAAGTTCTAAAAGAAAACCTTTCATCTTTTTGAGCTCATTTTCCTCCTAAACTCCTCATACCCTTATTTTGGTGCTTTAGTGACCTCAATAGCGTGATTTTTATATGCTTAGAGTGTGGTGAAGTGCTTTCCTCTCGATCCCAACCCTATTTCTATCATTTTTGTGCTTAGTTAGCATCTTTGAGGTTGGGTTTTGAGTTCTATATTGTTATTTGAGCTAAACCTTGATTTTTTGATATGTGGTTGGTATTAATGTTAATTTATTACTGTCTAATTTGTGTGGGTAGCGCTTAATACATTCTATTGAATTATACCCATAAGTTAGGATAGTTGATTTTGTGCATGGACATGTTAAAATTGATTGTGAAGGTTTAAATTTTAAATCGAATCCTTATTTGTACTGGGTCTTATTTAAATTAAATGTGGGTGAAGTCTGATTAGCCAGTGTTTCCTCGAACAATTTCATTTTCCTAATGATAGATAGAGTGACGACTTTCGTAAGAGTAAATCATCAATTTGGGCAATACTTTGTGAAATCTAGGGGTAAGTTCAAGTACCCATGGGTAATAAAGCATGTGGCTAGACTGTAAAAGTAATTGAATGTTGGGTATTGATGTGTATTGGTGTTGAAATTGTTAAAATAGGCAGTGGGCTGAAAATTACATGTTTGGCAAGCTTGTCTTGGCTCGCCAAGGTGATTTAAAGAATCTTCGAGTAAGTCCTTGACTGCCTTCTGTACTTGAATATGTGACCTGGGTACTGTCCTATTCGGCGGGCTTGTTTTAGCTCCTAAAAACCCACTTGGCGTATCATAAAGTGGGAGTAGACATCACCCTTTGTGCCAGTTTCTTTTAATTTTGCACTATCATGTTCAGTGAACTTGTCTTAGTCCGCCAAAACTAACTCGGTGAATTGCCGAGTTGGAGATGAATCTTCCTTCCATGTCGTAGGTAAATTGAATTGTGGTTTGTCAACTTTGGTGAGCTCACCTGAGCTCCCCTAACATGTTAGGCGAATTGCTTTCCCACTAGGTGTGCCTCAAACCAATTTTTGAACTGTGCTTGTTTTGAGTTTAATTTCAACTAACCTTCACCGGATCTGTGTTTTAAATGATTGTGCCTTGCAGGAAATGGATAGAACTAAGGGCAAAAAAGTTATAACCTCTGACATTGAGTCTGATAGAGAGTCTCCTCCTCCTCCCTTTGAAAAGTTACAAGTGGATTTCTATCAATGAGCCATCTCAGGCTACACAAAAAAAAAAAAACCACTTCATGATCTTCTACGCATGTGAATGGCAAATAAAGAAGGTGGTTGCCATAAAAAGGACAGATATCTAGTCCAACTTGGTACAACAACCTCAAGCTCGATCCTCTGCTTCCCATTTTTTCCCAATTCTCACTCCAAGAGCCTTCAATAGGCTCAAAATTATTGGAGAACGTACTATTCTTGAGGAGAGGAGACTTTCCATGGATGGGGTTATGAGTGACTACCCAACCATTTGGGACACAATACAGTTTCATTGGTTTGAGAGGTTCATAAAGCCTCAACTTCTTTATTTCCCTACATAGGTACGAGATCTCTATACGACCTATGCACAGACCTTGCCAAATAAGAGGAAGGGTACAGTTTGGAATCCCTTTGATGAGGTGAAAGTTTGTGGAAAGATCGTACAGTGCCACAAACGTGCAATCAACACTACCTTGGGAGCTAAAGAAAATCGGGTTGAGATGTTCACACTACAGATATGGCATGATCTTGACTTGTTAAAAGGTTGGTTGGCACCACTTATTTCACATATCTCTCCTCCCTAGATGATTGATGGGTGAAGATCGAGTAGAAGAACATGAATGTTGGGGCCTTGTATTGGTTTGGTTTCATCAATAGCACTATCATTCCATCCCAAAATGAATCTACTATCCGTCACCCAAAGTCTGTGTTAGTGGGTACAATTATTGACTAGGAGAAGATCAACATGGAGTGAATTATTGTGGATGAGATACTTATGTGTGCTTGTCAGAACAAAACTTCTCTCCAACCTTCTTCTATGACATCCACCTCTAGTGTTCTTTTACCTGCCCATGTCTCCTGACCCCCTTGACCCAGTCAATGATATAACAAATGGGAAACCTTACTCGATTTGTGGATGTGACAACGGCTTGGGTAGAGAGTGAGATGCTCAAGTAGATTGAGGCTGCTTTGGGTCCTTGAGAGACCGGATGATTCAATACGAGGACACTCTAGTGTAATAAGTTAGAGTTTATATAACCTCATGGCTAGGATGGAGGCTAGATAGAAGATACAAGGTAGTTTAAAGGAGTTGACTTCAATGTGGAATGAGATTACTATTCTACGGGTTGATGTGGACCAACTGAGGTCCATATGCATTTCTATTCTATGGGGTAAAGTTTCCTTGCCTGAGATGCCCAAATCTATGCCTACTTCTGAGTCAAGAGTTTAGGTACCTAGTAGTGTGGTTGAGAAGCCTAGTGTGGGTTGTAAGATATTTGATGATATTGAACATGTGGAGAGAGCTGTGGATGAGACTAGTGTTGATTTTACTGAAGAGACCGATGAAGATGAGTTCTTATGGGAGGATAAGTGTCTGATCGAGCTAAAGAATTTAGAGGAGACAATAGTCCTGGCGATGATGGAGAGATCTTGTGTGGAGACTTCCTCAGTTGGTACTAGTGGAGTGTCTTTAGACTCCACTATTCCTTGAATAGATGTATCGGGCACTGATGCATCAGTTGATGCTACACTGTTGCCATCTTCTTTTATCTTTCCAGGCACTGATACGCCCAAATTTAGAATTCAATTAAGGAGAATAAAGTGATCGTTGTCAAATATAGAGCCCAACTAGGTTGGGGTTGAATCCCACAGGGAATAAGGTGAGAACTAAGCTATATGCGATTATTTAACTATTAGGTGCTTATTTTCGAAATAAAATGGGAAATGAGGGGACTTTTGGGAATCATTTGAAATTCAATTCGTAACAAGTAACGCTGAACAATAACAATTGATTTAAGATAATTATAGATAATTAACCAGCTTTGTATTCACTAAGACTTTTTGACCATTCGTCGGGTAAATTATAGAACTAGACTTCACAATGCTTAATATACCAATTTATCAACAACAACTATAATTAATGGTCTCTCAACCACATCAATTATATGTCACTTTCATTATCTCAAACTAAAAAGTGTTTATCTCAATTCAATGATAATAACTCAAGTAGTTAATCTTGCAACAACATTAACTATTAGACTAGTTCAAATCCCCGAATTGTGTCATTAACTCTTTCCCATGTTTTACACTATTTTACTCAAACTAGTCAAACCTAGGGCAGGTCCTAATGTTTGCAATCATTAGAATTTTATTTAAACGAAAGGGTTAACGAGATATATGTTTACAATGCAAAGTTCATTCCATAAATTCCCTTGCTTTAGGTAAATTCGTCATGGATCCCACAACCCTTGGTTGTGGAGTTTAGCCCCTCATGCTTGATAAAATTAAAATGATAATTGCATATATTCAAGAAAAGTGGAAACTTATAGGAGATGAAAACAATCAACAACAATGATTTCAATAAACTATGAAAATCTCCTCCAAACTTAGCCAAAAGTAGTCGTCTTCTTCAATAACATTTCGATAACAATTTTGATGCCCAAAATAAAACCAGAAAAAAGTATTTATAGTTCCCAGAAAATTCAAATTTAAAAATAGAAAGTGTAGTTTTTATGACACGTCTAACGAGGGCCCTGGCGGCCTATCATAGAAGTGACGGTCCATCGGAGTGGCCATCAATAACTTTTGCAACATAAACCTGACTCGTGTTTGTGCGACACCTGTGATGACAACTCATTAAGTGGCCGACGGCTGGTCAGAATCATTGTCAAAGTAGCATGATACGCCTTAGTCTCCTGCATGTCTGACGAGGGAGCTAAAGGTTAGTCCAAGGTCTGACGACCCGTTAGTGGTGTTCTTCTGGTACTTAGCTCCATTTCACTCTTCTTTCTGTCTTGGCACATTTCCTGACTAATATAGTGTTAAACTATCAAAATTATACTTTTTAGTACTTAAGATCTCACAATATCTTTAGTAATAGCATCATATGTGTCGTCAAATGTTGGCACATCAGGCACTGATGCTCAAAATAATGTTGTTCCCTCTGAGAATCTAGATAAGAGTGCTCCAAAGGTGTAACGACTCGGAAAATGATAGAGTGAAACTAGAGCCTCACATGTGAGTTTGGAGTCGAGAACTTAATGAAATGATTATATTTGAATTTGACCCAAAAAGTTCTTAAAAATGTGGTTCGGAAGTTACCGGAAACTTGTTTAGCTGTATATAAAAAGATCCGTTTCGTTTTTTGAAAATCCGACTTCATATTCTTGTTTAGGGGGTCAAATTGAGTGGGAAATGGGTCTAACCCAAATTTTAGAGCAACCGTATCAAAATCCGAAATTTCCAAGTGAAGCCTTTTTCGAGGGTCTACTTTGGAGGGTCATATCTCCTAGAACACAAATTATTTGGATGGACAATAATATATCCATGGAAAGATCTTTGAGTTAGCTACCTAACTCACTTCGTTTCACCTCATTCGGAGTTCGGACGAAGAAGTTATGCCCATTTTCGTAAAACCTGTCCGGCAGAAAA
>NW_006238949.1:1871110-1929047 GCF_000226075.1 Solanum tuberosum | reverse complement strand
CTACTTATGTTTTGCGACTGTGTCTAAGATGGCCATGTGAGACTTAGACTTCCGCTGTGTGTTTTTAAAGTTGTTTTAAGAAGTTTAAATGTGTGGATGTAAATAAGTTTTTTATTATTCCGCACTATTTTCATTATTGAATGCAATGAATGACTATGTGGCTTGTATAAGACCCCTTCGGGGTCGAGTACGCCTTGTTACGACTTGGGGGTGTTCCCGGGTCGTGACAAAAGGCTGAGCCTATCAAGGGGTTTCTTACACCACTTTCCTCCCGCACTTACTTGATTTCACATTGAGGACACTGTTGATTTTTTTTTGTGGAGTGAGGGCTTTTGTACCCATATTCCCCTTGTTAGTTCTATTTTCTTATTTTTAATTTAGTTTTGGATAATTGTAGTATTTTTTTATTTTGGTTTTTATTATAGTTGCTTTGATGCTTTAGCTCATTTTGTCTCTCTTTATTTCATTTGCCCCATGATTTGAAAGTTTATGAAATGCTTGTGTTTTCATTGTTAATGTTCGAGGATCGATTGTGTTCAATATCGATGTCTTGAATAGTACTTTTGATGAGAAATGTGCCTTGTTCTAATAATGGCAAGAAGAAATCGATGTTGTTGCACTTTTGAATGATAATTTTGAATCTTGTATTGACTAGTTGTGTTTTGATGTGAATGTTGCAATGAACATTACACGTAAGCTTTTGATCTTATAGAGTTGTGCTAAATGATTTTGTTTGAAGTTCATTCTGTGTTGAGGTTTTACTTCAAAGAATTCTTGTTGAATCCTAGAATTTCCATGTTAGTACAATTGTCTAGCTTTGGTGAATACAATAAATGATCTTAGGCACAAATTTTGAGAGGAAAACCAAATGTTCTTACCCTTTTGTAACTACCTTGTGAGGGTGTGAAACCATTTTGGCACCAATTGAACCTTTGACTTTTTTTGACAACCTTGTTGGAACCTGTTGAGCTAAATTATCCCTAACTTCTATCCCATAAATCATTTTCTAAGCAATGGTTTGTTTGAATATCCAATTTAGGCCAAAAGCCTAAGTTGGGGGTATGGAAAGGAAGGAGGAAAAAAAGCCACGTGGAAGGCAAAGAAATGTGAAGTGAGACTTAATATGAAAGCGTGTTACAAAAAGAAGGAACCCTCCTTATAAAAAAAGAAGATGAGCAAAATTTGAAAATTGAAGTGAAATAGAAGGTTTGAGAAAATAAAAGGGGTATCCAATAAATTGAATGAAAAATTCAAGTTCGAGTCTCCAAGTGAAAACAATGCAAAGAACTTTAGAAGAGGTGAAGATAAATATAATAATGCTTTGAAAAGGTGAAGTCACTGGGCCAAGTTTACCATAAATTTACCCTCAGCCCCATTACATGCCTAAAAGACCCTTGAGATCTTGAATGAACTAGGTTGTGTGACGATTGGAAAATATGGGTAAACCTATGGATGAAGCTTGTATGTATTTCCCTATCAAAGAGCAAGAGTTGTATTGATTCCTCACTTCATTATTGACTTTCTTTATGAGATCATGGAATCGTTCTTGATGTGCGGTCACTTGAATGCATTAGTTGAAACATTGTTTTGCATTAGAGAAGAATCTATAGTGAGCTTGAGCTTGGATTGATACCGACTTTTCATCATTTGAAGCTTTTCGATCATGATTGAGTGTTGCATTTGATTGAGAGTAGTCTTGTAGTAGCGCTTGCAATGTTACCTCTCATTAAGAACTATTGTAAACACCCTTGTTGACCTAATTGTCTTCTTGATTTACTTGAGGACAAGACAAAGTTTGAGTTTGGGGTGTTGATGAGTGGTAGATTTACACTCATTTGAGGCTTTTTTAGTTCAACAATTAGTGTCCTCAATGCCTAATTATGTCCTATTTTGATGATATTTTGATGATTACCAGCTATAAATGCTAAATAACAACGCAAAGATGAATACTTGGAAGAAAGCCCAAAAACATTGAAATAAGTGTAAACTCCACACGAGAAGTTGCCTAACCAAATGGGAAAATCGCCCAACCGGCACAAACTCACCCAAACTGATAGTGCTCACGATTGAATTTAATTGAGGTACATCGATGAACTTGAAGTGAAACACCGACTCACCGAATATGAAGGGCGAACAAGATGACCATCATTGAGGGTGACAAGACTTGGATGAAAAACGAAGGCTTAGAAGGTGAACAAAGGTGGTGATCGACGATAAGCCAAATGTGAAAGGATTACTCAAAAAAGATCCCAAACTGAGGTTCAACATCTGAAGCCTGAAGCAAATGAAAGGCGAGCTAAAGAACATAAGTGATTTGTCGATCATGTTTGGCGAACCTGACTAACATCGCCGAGCTGGTCAGGTAGTGAATTTTGGTCCAAATTTTGGGAAACTATAAATAGCCCAGAGGAGAGAGTTCTAAGTAGAAACTTTTTGCAAAGCTTTTAGAGAGAATATTGTGAGAGCTTTTGTATATGAGATATTTCACCTTGTAAATAACATCTTTAGTTTTGGGGTTTTCAATTTTACTTTTGCAATGGACAATTGGAAGTTGAAATCAAAGTGGTGTTAGTTATAATTCCTTAATTTCATCACATCCATGAATGGTATCATGATAGGTATAATTTTTTTACGTTATCTTAATTCAGGTTTGATGTCTTTAGTTTGTTTGAAAGAGAGATTATTGTTCAGATCTATTTGACTTAAGTCTACTCGAAAGAGAGACATCGTAAGGTAATGGGTTGTTTAGTTATGCACATCGATGAGACCAAAAGGAGATTCTATGAATTGATGTTATGAGATCGACATAAGATTAGTGTCATTGAAGATGACCCAGCCTATCCATGAATGTTTAGCACTATTGAATAAAACAATTACCCTATGTGACATCAATTTCCAATCTCCGCACCCCTAGATTACTTGTTAATTACTTGAATTTCCAATGTTTTAGTTTAATTGTTACATTTGATACTACAAACTCTTTTAGTAAATTTTGTGGAATCATCCACCCATTTGTTTTAACCTACTACAATGCACAAGTCTACATTCTTGAATTTTTAGTTGAATTTTTATCATTATATCATTCCCTATGGGATTCGACCCCGATTATTAGTTGGATATTTTTATGGAAAACAATTTCTTACACTTTGAATTTGTTTTTGAGAGTAGTTTGAGTGTTATCACCCATCTCTATCATCTCAGACCTAGGAACTCAGTTTACTTTGAAGTTCTGAGGTAAGTTGCATGAGGCATTGGGCACTCACTCACTTTCAATACAACTTTCCGTCTACTAACTAACATGGAGATAATTATTGAGGTATTGGAAGATATGATGAGAAAATGACTTGTAAATGTAAAGCTATAATGTATCATACTTTGGGTATTACAAAATAACAAACAAGTAAAAGTGACCGAGATGCGAGGGGCCTCTGGCTCAGGATCAGGTGAGGACGCTGGAGGAAGTCACTTCCACTGGGCTTCAAAATTTGCAGATTTAGTTGGAAGTAGTTCCCCTTCTAATTCTGAAACTGGTCTCAACTAACAGGCCCCGGAATCTCCCAACCCTTGGGGAAAGATAGAGAGCACTCTAGGATCTCCTGAACAAATTGAGAGTTCGCTTTGCCAGTCCATGAATATGCCGCACCCTGCAATTCGTAGAGGGCATGTGTGATTGATTTTAGGGGCTATTGGGATCAACTTTTACCCTTGTGTGAGTTCTCCTACATTAATATTTATCACTCCATCATTTATATGCCACAATTTGAGGAGCTATATGCGAAGGGATGCAAATCGCCGATAGGTTTGTTTAAGGCTAGAGATGTGAAACCTTCATGTGTTTAATTGTCTAGGGAAGCTCATGAAAGGGTGAAGGGGATTTAAGCTAGGTTGTTAGCAGCTCAGATAGGCAAAAGAAGAATGTAGATCGCAAAGCAAGAGACGTGGATTTTAAGGTTGGTGATCATATCCTATTGAAGGTGTAATCTATAAAAAGATTCATGAGCTTCGGCAATAAGGATAAGCTTAGCCCTCTCTATATTGGTCCATTTGAGGTTTTTGAAGGTATGGGGCCAGTGGCTTATAGGTTAGTACTTCAACCCAACCTTTCTGGGGTTAATCAATCGTTTCATGTGTATATGATAAAGAATTACCACGAGGATGAAGATTTCATCATTCAATGGGACTCAATTGTGTTGGACAAAGACTTTCGATATGAGGAGAAACTGGTTGCAAATTCTTTATTGGGATGTCTGGAAGCTGAAGACAACATAGATCAAATCAGTAAAGGTTCATCAGAAAAATCATCCAGTTGAAAAGGCTACTTGGGACACATAGAGGGATATGTGATACAAGTACCCCCACTTGTTCCAAATTTCAGGTACTACCCTCTTTCCTTCTTTAGCCTAATTTTTCATGTTTGATAAATCATGGATGAGTGATGGGAAAATTAATATCTATTGTAATGGCATTACTGGATCATTCTGAGAAGGTCGATAAGGAAATATATTGGTTCTGAATACTTTTTGAATAGTGACTTAATTTTTTTGGCTAGGCCAGCCTAAGACAAAATAAGGAATAGGTGAGGTCTAGGTCCATCCATGAATGGGTGAGTTGTGACTTGGGGGTTTGGTTAATATATTATTGTATACAAGAAATTAGGTAATACATAAGTCTTTTGGAATCAAATTTAAGTAGGTAGAACTCTCAAAATTGAACTTGGCGTGAATAGCATACGTCAAACGTTAAGAGAAGAGTTTGTGTTGTAAAAATGGCCTTTCCCCACTATTTGGGTTGTAGAAGTTTTGTCAAATTTTACTATACTGGGAAGAATTTCCCTACAGAGAAGTGTGCAGAATGCTATAGCGAGGATAATTGTCATGCCCTAAGTCTACACCATGGACGTGGCCGGCACTCGGGAACCATTGCTAGTCCCCAAGCGAACCTTTGGCCTGGCTGACTACTTAGCAGAAAACTTACTCAAGAAATGATAGGCTCAAAATAGAATTAAATTAGTTGAACTCAAATACTCATCTCATAAAGATTGGAAAAATACTCATTAGCAAAACTTATAGTTTTTAAAACAACTCAAAAGAAAGTAAACGCTCAGACACACCTCGACTCAGTCTATATATGAACCCTCTATAATTCAACATAGATGTCGGCACAAGACCCACGACACCCTAAAATGACTAAACTGAAAAGAAAAGTGGATTCCTCCAGAATACAAGGAGGCTCAACAAAAGCTAACTGGAGTGCAAAGTGATCTCAAAGAAACACCTCTTGATGATCCTGAACACCTATATCTGCATCATAAAAAGATGTAGGTCGAATGACATTAGTACATTGAATGTACGAGTATGTAATATAGATGGCTAGATAAATAACTGAACTGATAAGGCTGAAAAAATACTTACTTCAACTCAACTCAATACAAAGCAGTAGAAGAGATGGTAATATTTAAAGATTCATAAATAAAAGATGGTAACTCAAGGATTTATATAAAAATATAATAAAATACTCTTTACACTTACCAACAAACATCACTATGAGCTACGTGATGATATCACATCTCGCCCACGCTGCCAGAATTGTCCTATATTGTGCCGGGTATAGAACCTCTAAACTAAGTGGATACACTAAGCGATAAGGATTTATTGAAAAAGTACGATATTGTACCCATGTTGCCAAAACATGATTTATGAGGATTTTGAGTTGTCTGAACTCATCCCCATATCGGTGCTCAATAGTACTCCCAATAATATATAAAGTAATGCTCAAATGTATAAAACATGCTCTTTCTCTAGTTTGAGATAATTACTCTATCTATCCTCTTAAAAGAGGTAACTGCTCTGAAATATCTCTAAACTCACAAACTCGTTCAGAAATCAAAGTTTCTCTTTTCTCAAGATAATACTCTCTTTCTTCAAATAAAATAAAACATTTGGGAAATACTTAGTTCCATTATACTCTTTCTCAAACTCTTTTTTACCTCCTCAAAAACTCAATTTAAAACAGAAATGTTGCCCTCATAAGATTCTCAAAATTTATATCTCAAAATAGGTTTCATGCTGAAATATTGACATGAACGAATGAACTCAAGGATCTTAATAACAATATAGAAAATTCAATACTCAGAACTCAATGATACTACTCATCTCAAGAATACTCAATTTATAGGGTTCATGTTGTAATATAGACATGAAATAATTAACTAAATGATCTCAATAAAAATATAGAAATTCAATAATTAGGAATAGATTTTCCAAAAGAATCAGAAACTCAAGAACTCAAAATCAACTCATCTCAAGAATACTCAAATCTAAGGATAGAGCCCTAGATTACTCTTTTAGTGATTTGAAAGTAGATGTAGGGCGTGGGGACGAACTAGTCCAACTCTATGATAGACTTACATACTTGATTATGAAGCTATTAAATGAAAAACTTTGGTGGAAACTTGTTTTTTTCTTGAGCTCGAGTAAGAACACTACCTTTCTTGGATGAAATCTTTGGTCTTGGAATCTTGATGCTTGATCTCGATAAAATAAATTCTTTTATGGAATTTCTAGAGTTGAAGAATTTGGGAAAACCTTGGGTGGAAGGATTCTCTTAGTATCTTCAATTTTGACTTGAATGTTTTAGGGTTCTTGTTGGAGAAGAGGAACCCTAGCTGAGTTTTAAGAGAATTTCTAAATACTTGAATGTTTAGATTGATGATTTTGAGAGGAAAACTACTTAGTTGACTGATATACTCAGTTTAAACACTCAAAAACAACTTAGATTATGGTTTAAAATCTTGGGAAATGACCAAAATAATCCTAGAATGTGTGCAAGAAGTTGCTGAAAAACTATTGCAACAAACCTTCACGAAAGGGTATACCATTCGTCGAAATTTCTACCATCCGTAGGTCCAGTGATAGAGCATCGACTGCCTGACAAGTATTTACTAAAGTAGGCATAACATTTTTTTTCATGAGGCAAACTTGGTGGCGTTGGAAAGATGACTTGTATACCTTTAATGTGATATTTCATAGGCCACCTAACTCTTTATATTCTAATAATATATGGCCATTTGAATTTGACTCAAGTAAAATCTTAAATAGAAACACAATCAGTAAGAAAGCTTTCAACTCAACTTTGTGTTAGGGATTCTAGTGACCTTAATTCATATCCAAAATCATTCTCACACAAAAGAATTGATCTTAACACCTAAGAACAATTTAAGAATCACCTGATACAATCATATACACAAATGAAGAATGGTTAGGTCTTAGCTTAGAAATTATCAGGGTGTTACAATATCTTCCCCTTGGGATCATTCATCCTTGATTGATGGCTAAACTTAGTATGGAAGAGGAAGGAGTTACAATCACTACTTCTCTTGACTTCTGAGTTGTCCTACAAACATAGGCGAAACTGATTCATACTCAGAGTTTTAAAACTAGACTAGAGCATACTTGGCACGAACACTCAATAGGATTTCAAGATTACAGGTCATGTCATGAACTTTCTAAGTATCACAATAGAAGCATCAATTCTCTCTAATCTATCATTACTCAATTAGTATCATCAACATTGTTATCAAAACTAAAAAGATCAATAGGGAGCTTAGAGAGAAAGATCATAAGCATGATTCATTCAAGAAATCTGATATAAGAATATATATGAAATAACTTTATTTTTTTAGCCATTGAGGGTAAATAATGAATTCATGAGACTGAGCATATTATGCGATATGAGTGCTTATCTGAATAGGTTCATATCATGAGGCTAATATTCACATTTTTATGAGTAAGATTGAGATCAATGGGCTAAAGTCTTTACCCCGCATTCTGTGAACTCAACATAGATGTAAATCTGTCTGAAATGTATGAGCATAGATCACAGACACAATTCTAATATTAGACACTTTAATAGGATGTTGTAACAACTGAATCTTGAGGAATACGCTAGAGTATAAATGGATTGATATAACACTATAACTCTTTTTGAATGCATTGCTATTTGATTCTCCAGACTTGACTTGGTTTCTCATCTTATCATCTCCACATTAGGTTTGAATCTGACAGTTTAAAACTATGGATCTATTCCATCTTCTCTAAACTGGTCTACATTCTCTTTACTCTAATACTCGAGAAAGGCTTATATCATGGCTACTAAAATCTCCATGTGCAGGTACTAGGGTTCCTTCGAAGACCTCTTCCTCATATGCTTATCTTAACCTCTCCTCATTGGCTTATAAAGCTGCTTAATCTAACTCTTAATAGTATCTCTTCTCCTTCTTAGACCACTAATACCGTCCTTCTAAGTTCATATCTAGGTAACTGGAGGAAACTTGAACTATATTTAAGAGGTTAATCCTTCGCTATATATGATCCTTTCTACCAAACTCTTAAGGGTAATAAATAATCCTTACATCGGCCTACTACATATTGATAACTCAAATATACTATCTAGTACATATGAAAAATCATTAACTTAATTGGAACCACATCTGACTATATACGATCTTAGGTACACTTCCTAATGCTCTTGCTTATCTAATGACTTAGCAACACTCCCTTGCTCTTATCTAAGAGTCATAATACAACACTTGTACCACTCACACTTATCAAAAGTAACACCTTAATTTCTCACCTAATTTATGTCAAACCTACTAGATCATATCTCGAACTAACATTATCACCCTGATGTTGCCATCCTTTTGATCACAATACTCATCTCAAGCTTAGAGTGTATTACTAATTATAGGTATCAATATAATTGCTCACATCGTATACAACCTACGACTACCAGATAAAATTAAGAAAAACTCTCCTACTAAGATCTCATGACAAGTTCTCAGCCTTTTATCTCTCAGTCTAACTATATACAGATTACCGTCACATTTTTTAAGTACTGTCTATCCTTTCACTATACATTATTGGCTAATTAGTTCTACAACCCTCTGAATATCATAAGGCTCTCCTTTAAAAAATCATAAGCCTAGCTTAGGTTTATCCCCTCATGAGTACTCTGTTCTTTTAGTGAACACCTATACTTGGTCTTTACTACCACAATGGCACATTGACATAAACTCCCTTCTGGTTAAAGTATACTCTAACTCATCCTGACTAGTAACTATTACTCTACATGATATCATAAAATCTACACAAACTCATCACTTCTTAGTATACCCATAAGTAAAACTCCTCATTAATAACTTATTTGGTGCATGACTTCAACGATATAATTTACCTCATCAATATCTCCCTTTCTTATATTACTATACTTCTGCATGCATTCTTCTAACTCTGGGCACTTCTACTACTAATGGCTCATAATATCTCAAATCACACTAGCTTCCAACTTGAAATACTACCTAAGAATTCTAAAACACACTTCTGTTTGAGGGTATCATCTAAAATAGAGAGTCTGGGAGTACATCTCGCTTTTAGCTGAAACGCACGATTCATGTGAATAAGAGTGCATTCTTTCAAATCTAAACACTTTAGCTCACTCACTCTGTAGTCTCATGACTTTATAAAGACTTTTGCAGAGAGTAACTCATCCATAAGGATTGGGGATTTTCTTTTCAACTACCTTGAGTATTAGGGGTAGTTGAATGGATCTGAGAAATGCACGAGTTTGAATAACTTCCTTATGACACAATTCTATTGCACGAATTAGAGTATGAAAAAAGTGAAACTTTTCTTAAATGTTTACCGTTGCTGATTTATAGAAATGGGGCCCTCACAACCATAAATAAGATCCTACTTCACACGGCTTCATAAAACCCCTAGGACACTTGAACTTTGTGATCTGATACCAAGCTTGTCACGTCCCGAGCCTACACCCTAGATGTGGTCGGCACTCGAGAACCATTGCTGGTCCCCAACCAAACCCTTGGCTTGACTGACTACTTAGCAGAAGACTTACTCAATCAATGGTAGGATCAAAACAAAATTAAATCAGTTAAAATCAAATACTCATCTCATAAAGTTTGGAAAATACTCAATAGCAATACTTATCGTTCTTAAACAACTCAAAAGAAAGTAAATACTGAGAGACACCTCGACTCTGTCTATCTATGAAGCCTCTATATTTCAAAATGGATGTCGGGACAAGACCCACGACATCCTAAAATAACTAAACTTAAAAGAAAAGTGGACTCCTACATAATGCAAGGAGGCTCACCAAAAGCGCTAACTAGAGGGTAAAGTGATCTGAACTAAGCACGTATTGATGATCCTGAATATAGGTATCTGCATCATAAAAAGATGCAGGTTGAATGCCATTAGTACATTGAATGTACGAGTATGTAATATAGCCGAATAGATAAATAAATGAACTGATAAGGCTAAAATAATACTTACCTCAACTCAACTCAATACAAAGCAACAGAAGAGATAGAAATATTTAAAGCTTCATAAATAAAAGATGCTAACTCAAGTATGTATATAAAAATACAATAAAACACTCTTAACTCTTTTTTGGGAGATTCTCTAACCAACAACTATCACTATGAGCTATGTGATGATGTAGTGCCTCGTCCACGCTGCTAGAACTATCATATATAGTGTTGGGATATAAAACCTCTCAACTAAGTGGATCCACTAAGAAATAACGATTCATCTAAAAAGTATGATCTTGTACTCATGTTGCCAAGACATGGTTTATGAGGTTATTTTGTTGTGTAAACTCATCTTCGTATTGGTGTTCAATACTACTATCAATAATATATATACTAATGCTCAAATATATAAAACATACTCTTCCTCTAGTTTGAGATAACGACTCAAACTATCCTCTAAAAAGAGGTAACTGCTCTGAAATATCTCTGAACTTATAAACTTGTTTAGAAATCAAAGTTTTTCTTTTCTCAAAATAATATTCTCTTTCTTCATGTGAAAATGAAACATTTGGGAAATACTTAGCTCCTTTATACTCTTTCTCAGACTCCTCTTTACTTCCCTAACACCTCAGTTTAAAACACAAATGTTGGCTTTAAAATATTCTCAAAATTTATAACTCAAAATAGGGTTCATGCTAAAATATAGACATGAATGAATAACTTCAAATCTCAATAACAATATACAAAATTCAATACTTATAACTCAAGAACTCAGAACTCAACGATACTACTCATTTCAAGAATACTCTATTCATAGGGTTCATGCTGAAAATATAGACATGAACGAATCAACTCAATGATCGCAATAACAATATAGAAATTCAATAATTAGGAATAGAATTTCCAAAAGAATCAGGAACTCAATAACTCAAAATCATCTTATCTAAAGAATACTCAAATCTAGGGATAGAACCCTTACTCTTTTACTGATTTGAAAGTAGATGTAGGGCGTGAGGATGAACTAGTCCAACACAATGATAGCCTTCCATACTTGCTTATGAAGCTATTAAATCGAAAACTTTGGTGGAGACTTGATATTTTTTTCTTGAGCCCGAGTAAAAACACTACCATTCTTGGATGAAATCCTTGGTATTGGAATATTGATGCTTGATCTTGATAAAATAATTTTTTTTATGGAGTTCCTAGAATGGAGGATCTTGGTAAAACCTTGGGTGGAGGGATTCTCTTAGTATCTTGAATTTTTTATGTGAATTAGGGTTCTTGTTCGAGAAGATGAACCATAGGTGAGTTTTAAGAGAATTTCTAAATACTTGAATGTTTAGATTGATGATTTTGAGAGGAAAACTAGTTAGTTGAATGATTACTCAGTTAAACCACTCATAAATGACTTACAATAAGGATAAAAAGCTTTGGAAAGGACCAAATTAACCCTAGAATGTGTGCTGGAACTTGCGGAAAAAATATTGCAGCAAGCCTTCATGGAAGGCTCTACTATTCATCAAAATTTCTACCATCTGTAGGTCCAGTTGTAGAACATCGACTCTTTGACAAGTCTTTACTAAAACGGGCATTATGTCTTACTCTAAACTCGAAATGAGGCAAACTCTGTGGCGTTGGAAAGAGGACTCATATAACTTTAATTTGATATGTCATGGGCCACCTAACGCTTTATAGTATAAGATATATGGTCATTTGAAGTTAACTCAATTAAAATCATAAATGGAAACTCTATTGGTAAGAAAGGCTTCAACCCAACTTTGTGCTAGGGATTCTAGTGACCTTAATTCATTTCCAAAATAATTCTCACGCTAAAGAATTGACTTAACACCTAAGAATAATTTAAGAACCACTCGATACAATCTTATTCACAAATAAAGAATGGTTAAGGTCTTAATAACTCAATGGATCAAGAAATTATTCCTGGTTCAATAGGAGTTATGGAACCCAAAATCCTACAGAGAAATCTGAACTTCAACTACGTAAGAGTACAAGAAAAGGTGTACCTAAACGATCTTATGAGATTGAGGATTATGTCTTCTTCGTATCTCCTATAGAATTGGATGAACCTACTTCTGTAAATGAATGGAACTAAGGATCATTCACTATGTTATAGTAGATTTGATTTATACATAAGAGGTTATACAGATCCTGATTGGGTTGGTGACCGGTGTGATAGAAAATCAACCTTTGGTTATGCTTTCTTACTTAATAGTGATCCTCTTTCATGGAAAAGTAAGAAACAACCTTGCACAACTCTTTCAATCATGGAATCTAAATTTGTGGATTGTGTGTCTACAGTATAAAAAGTTGTTTGGTTAAAGAGATTGTTTGAGAATTTGAATATTGCAAAGAATTCTAAGGGTCCCATGATTTTATATTGTGACATTCAATCGGCTATCACATACACGAAGAATCCTAATTATCACAACAAAACAAACGCATGACATCAAGTATAAATTGAGAGACATAGTAGCAAGTAGAGAAATAAATTTACAATACATCCCTACTCATGAAATGATAGTTGATCAATTTACAAAGGCAATATCTAGAAACTTGTTTGAGAAACATCTTAAGGCTCTAGATTTGCGTAGGATATGATGATATTTATGTATTCTTAAATAACTTGAATGTTATATTATTCTAATCAATATATGACTATTTTGAATTACTATCTCATGTGCATGTGTAATGTTTTAGAATTAAAGAGTATCAGATAAGTCGCGAGATTGACTCTCTTACACGAGAAATTGGAGAAACGTGAAGAGATGATTTCCAGTACCAAATAATGACTTGTTTTATAAGTGAGACAAGAGTGTCTCTGAGAAGATGATTTTGAGGTTCATTAAAGAGAGAAACTCGGCTTAAACATCTAGAGGTATTTAGACCAAGGTTTGTGTGGTGTTGGATAATCGAGAGAATTAGACGCATACACTAGTTTAAGGTGAAAACACTGTAACACATCTTGCCTACCACATGTGTTATGCGAATAATGGGTTAGTGAAAGAGTGGTTCCCTTCTTCTTCATTGTATGAGACCCTAAAAAGTTAAACTAACTTTTCATTGAAATACCCTTTGACATTTGTTGTTTCTTGAAGTTTCATTTGGTGTTGCTACTTTAGCATGTTACTAATAGTCATGAGTGATTCGGCAATGCAGTGGATGTCTAGAAAAATAGTTGATATAGAATGGATAGATTCAAGTAAAAAGGGAAAATGATTGACATAAGCAACTTAACTTTTATACACAAGCTGACTATAACACTCGAGTGTAATTGTGTATATAAAGTTAAACATGAACTTGAGTTCACCTCTCTAAGAGGATAAGTGATCGAATAAGTAACTACTGATGTAGTGAATGAAGTCCGGGGTATTGTGAGTAATAGTATTCTCATAAAGGTAGTGAATTCTTTCCATTTATGATTGGATTCCTATGTAGGGCTTGTTAGACCTTAAAGGTAAGCTTTTGATGCTGACAAGTTACACGAACAATTTGTCATATGAATTGTGTGTTTGGTTGAAGTTTTGTTGGCTTGGGTATTTCCCCCATGTACGAAGATGGAGATGTAAGTTTTAGGGTCGTGGGTTGTGATGTCTGGGATTTTTATTCATTTACGGTTTGCTATTGATAGTATTAGTGTCCTCGTAGCCTACTTTGTTCTATAAACTGATGTTTAAATACTAATTTGCAGCTATGAAGGAAAAAGAGCAAGGCAAGGATATTACCGGCAAAAAAGAGCGGAAAAGATGACAAAAGCTGAAGATAATAAAAGCTGACAATCGCCAAAGCCACTCGGCGAGTCACCGAATGGCACTTCAGCTTGCCAACTGTTACAGCATGCCAACTTTGGGAAAAATCCAACTTTGCGATGGAATTGGACCTTCGGCGAACCGCCGAATGGATCGGCGACAAAGATTTTGATCGCCTAAAGTTACAGGGCCTGAATAGTGAATAGTCAAGGCAAACCGGTGAGGAAGAAGAACACTTGGCGCATCCCCAACTTGGTGAGCAATACTCGACGAACTCCACCGAATGACCCTGCAGGCAAAAATCTGGGAATGTATAAATTGATTTTCAAAAAGAGAAAAAGGGAGTTTTTGCAAGTGTTGTGTTCTAGTTCCGAAATTGTGATCACTTATTTTAAGTTTTTGAGAGATTACCTAGAGCTTTGGATCTAAATCATTATTTTTAGAGGTCTTAAGTAGATTTTCAAGTTGGGTTTCGATTTGAAGATAATTTTGAGCATAAAAAGACTTGGATTTTGCTACCCAACTTATGGAGAACATAGTTGGTAATATTTTCCTACTTTTTATAATGTGTGTCTAAAACCCCATTCTTGGGGGTGTGATTATGTGATTAATTGTCTCAATTAGCTTATGTGTATTATTAATTACTGATTTAATTGTTGTTTTGAAGTGGGTTCGATTGATAATTGAGTTTTAATTCATGAATTGTAGTTGCAAATACAGTTCTAGTCTATTATTCTACACTTGCTTGAGAAAGAGGTGTTAGAATTAAGGTTATCAAATGATAGTTGTAGTGATTGGATTGTTGTGGGTTCAGTTCAAGAGATTGAGTCTTAATTCGATCGAGTCTTAATTCGATCCTACCTATCTAGCTCGAGAGAGTAGATAAATTGAGGTTTTGGGCTGTTTATAGTATGATGCCTGTTAAGGTTCGATAGAACTCACTTGATTCATGATATGTTGATCGAGAGACGGCTATTACATCTAAAGCCTAGCCTACCCACTAAGATTCATTGATTTTTAGCAATTAGTAATTACACATATAGAGAAATTGGCAATTTATCAATCACATCCCCCCCAAGTTTCCCTTTCTACTTGATTACTCCCCTATTTTCGTAGTTGTTAATTGGAAAACCTTATCCCCCATTTGGTACTTGTTGTGAACCCCTTAGATTTAATCTTATGATTCGATAATTTCTATTCCTACAACCGATTAGAACATGTCTTTCACTTCGTAATTGAATTATCTATTGTATCACTCCCTGTGGGATCGACCCTAACTCTACATTGGGTTTATACTAGATGGCATCGGGGAGTGGTGTTTAGAATTCTCTTAGTGAAGTATAGCTGTGATCTAATCTTGTTTGTAGTTGAATCGACTTACTTTGTTTTGTGTTTGTTGTTGGCTGTTTGTGAAAAGGTAAAGAGATGAGTGTGAATGAAAGTAATGGTAGCCAACTTGGACACCAAGATGACATTGGCAATTTGAATGATGTCAATGAAGAAACTCAAGTGGGTGGTGTAGGTGCTATTCATTTACTTCCGGTTGTGGGAAATGTTGTATTCCACGTGACTAGCACGATGCTGCACATTTTGCAAATGAAAGGATTATTCAAAGGGCTAGCTCATGAGGATCCCCATTACCATATCCGGAACTTTATGGACATGTGTGGTCCATTCTCATTCAAAAACATCTCACAAGAGTCAGTCTGGCTCTGATTGTTTTCTTTTTCGTTGATGGGGAAGCGACTAAATGGTTAGGTAATCTATCGAGGGATTCGATTACGTCTTTGGAAGAGCTTACCGAGGCATTTTACATAAGGTTTTTTCCTCCTTCAAAGATGATGGCATTGAGAGACAATATTCAGGGTTTTAAACGTTTGGATGGTGAACCAAACCACAAAACATGGTTGAGGTTTCAGAAGTTGTTACTTCAATGTCCGACTCACGGACTTCCAAAAAATGTGTTGTTACAACACTTCTACTGGAGTCTAGACTCGGTAAACAAAGGTGTGGCTGATCAACTTGTTCGAGGAGGAATTATGCAACAAACTTTTGAGATAGCGTCGTCTCTCCTTGATGGGATGACGAAGATAAACCGAACTTGGTATACTAGGGAGCATCAGGTGTCTCCTTTGACTTTCAGGATGACGAAGGAACAAATTATAAAAGACAAAGATCAGGATGAAAACATGGCTAAAATGATGACCCAAATGGATCTTTTGTCAAAACATGTCATGGGTAGTGGTTCTAAGGCTTTGAATGCTGTTGGAAAGAGCAGAGTAAATCCCGATGATGCACACTTTGATGCGTTTTACAATGAAGAAGTACACTTTCTAGAAAATCAGGGAGGAGGTTTCCACAAAACTTATCCAAGGCCAGGTGGAAACCAATGTTTGAATAAAGAGTGTGACGAAAGATGTAACGATCGTGGTAGGGAGTGGCGCGACCATGGTACAAACTGGAAGGAGCGAGTAGGTGACAAAGAGAGATATGTCCCTCCCCATGAGTGTCAAAAGCCAAAAGAGCAAAGAGCTGACCCGGAAAACTTTCGCACTGAAGATATGCTTGCACGCATTCTCAATAATGTAGAAGTGTCGGACAAAGTGCTTAAAGAAATGAAAGATGACGTCTCAACTCTAAACCAGACACTTACATCTCACTCGGTGTCCATTAAACAGCTAGAAACGCAAATGGGTCAGATTTCATCTTATTTGAACCCAAGGGCAAAATGAGGTTTACTAAGTGATACCTTGGTTAACCCAAATAATGAACCTTGAAAGTCTATCCACGTCGTGCCACGACATTAAATAAGGGATTTCTTGGGTGGCAACCCAAGCTTTTAAGCTTTTATTACTATTGTTTGAATAACGGGTGTTGAATGTGTAGGTTGAAAAGTTGAAATTTTTGGAAAATGAGCAATTAGGCCAGCCAAGAACGAGTTGGCGACTCGCCGAATAGGTCGGCAAGCCTGATCTAGATCGACGTTTGGACCAACTAGTTAACTAGTGGTTCTATAAAACTCGGTGGGCAAAAGAGCCATTCGGGGCATCGCTGAATGGGTCAGTGACATAAGTGAGCGTCGTTGACTGGCGCGCGAACTGATGGGTCAAAAGGCCAAAACCATTTTTAAATTAAAAATCTCCTTCATTTCATACTTTTCTACTTCTACACTTTCACAACCGCATATTTTTGTATTTCTGTACTCGCATTTCTTGCAATTCGTGTTGGATCAATTACTCGGTGGGGGACTTTGGTGTACTTTGCTAGCCTAGCGTCCAAATAACTACGTTTGAGGTTGGTTATCCGAACCCCGCCTTTATATTTTGGTAATTTCAAATGCATGATCATGGCATTGTCATTATATTTGTGTATTATTGATTTTCTGAATGGTTGCTGGTAGTGCATGCCGGTATCGTGTTTCATTTTGAGTTTTTATCCTTTAAATTATGAAATCTCATGTTCTTCGTTAATAAAATTTGTGGGTGGTGTTGATTTGATTGTTAGGTCTAGTGGGGGTGAATTCTGAGTAACCCCGATGGTGCTGATCATCCAATTTTGCCAGATGATAGAGCGGTTGACGTCATTCTTAAGGGAAAAAATAGTCGACTGGCCAATTTTGGCCAAAACGGGGAAATCTAAGTACCCCGAGGTCATGGGTAATATGGATCTGAGCTTAATTGTGTATAATATGTGTTTAATTTTGTTTTCATGGGCTGCGGGTCAGAATTTGAAGGACAGGGTCAAAATATGGCACGTTGGATTATTCAGCGAGTTGGGTATAACTTGCCGAGTGGTTCAACGGTTCACATAAAGACCCTTGGATTGCCTTTTTATCCTTCCTTTTTATGAATTTTGTTCTGTAAGTTTCGGCAATACACCTGAGGTCACCGAGTTCACTCGGCAACTCGTCGAATGCCCCTTCTGATTGCCCTTCTGCATCCCATTTTTGAAAAAATATTCTATAACTGTTACGCCTTGGAAATTAGTAAGTTGAATTACAAAGTTCTAGAGCTTTTCGAAAGAGTTTTGGAGTGTAGTAGTAGGATTAAAAATCATAAAGATAATTCCCATACTTAAAACGAGGGTTTTAGGGTTAGGGCGTCAAGGTACGACCCCCAAAGGACCACCTAAGGTGTCCTTGAGGAGACCTCGAAACAGCCCGTAAAAGCTGTCAAATTTCAGCAACCTACGGTTCCCACCTACTGGCCGTAGGTGGACCCACGTCACTTAGGTTGGGGTCATGGGTCGATGCCTGAGTTGGCCTGTAAAGTTTAGTTGCAGTACCACACCCACGAAGGTGCAACACGATCTGTGGACGGAGTCGTAGGTGGGGCGGATTTTTCAAGTATTGTTTTAAGTTAGGGGTTTAGGGATTACGTCATTAATTAGTTAAGGGTTTAAGGGAGGTCGGTTAGTTAGTTATTAAACCACCTATATAAGCCTAATAGACCTCTCAACTAAATCAATTAACTCATTCTTCAAAGCCCAAATTCTCTCCAAATAATTCTCTCTCTAGTAGCGAAGAAAAAGAAGAAGAAGAAGAAGAGAAGAGAGTAGGACAGATTTTCCTCCAATGATGCAAGCTTGATTAGTGCTTTAAATTAAGGTATGTAAGCTTATTCATCTATGGGTTCTTCCACCCATAGAGCCCCCTAGGTTTTTCCCCAATTGTGAAGTCAAAAACCCAATTCTAGCTAGGGTGTCCTTCTACATTGTGGATATGGCATAGGTATAATTCCAATCTAGTGGATAATACCTAATTATGATTTTATTAACATTGAATTATGATATTATGATGAATTCATATAATTTCTATGGTTAATCCTAGTCTATTTGATGAATGTGATATTTTGTGGGTTTATGCCATTAGAGGTGAAATTGAAGGTTTATAGGTGATCTTAAATCAATGTCATGGGTAGTAATTGTTAAAGTTTGACAACATATAATCATGAATTGAACTAGAATTTATTGAATATGAAGGATCATGATTTATAAAGATGAAATTGAACCATTATGATCAATTGTGACTAGAATCACCTAGTAATGAAGAATGTGATTATAAAACCTTGAATTTAGGTATGAATGATGATAATAAGAAGTAAAGCTTTGAGTATAAGGCTTGTAGACATTCATGTTGATCATTAAGGTTTTGAGATTAAAGCCAATGTGATGATCTAGATGTGTTAAGGCTTTGAGAGTAAAGTCTAAATGAGAATATAAGCTTGATAGATAGAGTTACGGTGGAAGATATTTGTCTACCTAATCTACCTTATAAATTCTTGAATATGTGAAGTAATAGATCCACTTGAGTCATGAGGATACCAATGTCTAATGTAGAATTCTAGATATGGTAATATGCATGAATATAGCATGACATGAAAGGTTCTCTCACATAGAATGATTCTAGTTTGAAAGGTTTTCTCACCTAAAATGAATCTAAGTCCTACGACTATAAAATGTGATGAGGCTTGTGGGTGATTCCCCTAAATGACCTTTACATGATAGGAGCGTGTGGTGAGTTCCTTTACTTCTAATTATTTAGTCATAGGGAGTGTGAGGTTATTACCCTTCATATATGTGTGACTCCCAAGGCAAGCGGTGAGTACCCATTATCCTTTAGTTTGATCATGGAGGTGATTACCTATGATCCTTATGTGATGATGTGAAGGCAAATACCTACATTACGCATTAAAATTGATATGGAGGTGAATACCGATATCACCTTAAAATGAACAAGGAGGCGAATACATATGATTCATTAACTTGTATGACTTATGGAGACTCCCCTTGTCCTTATAATTCCCTAGTATGTGTGACTAGAGGTGATTACCCTCATTTGTATGATTCCATGATATATATGGCTTCTGGTGATTCCCCTTGTCTTTCATGATGAACTAAAGATTTATGCCTTGAGGTGACCCCCTCTGAATTTATGAACATGAGCATAATTAGTTTATATTGTAGCTTTAGAGGCCTCTCCAATACATGAATGACTAGTGGTGACTCCCCTTGTATTTATGATGTTAAGAGATGATGAACATGAATGATGAACCTGAAGTGTCTAGCTTAGCATGGGTAGGATTATGGGGTCTTGTTCATGCATGACACAAGCTTGACTTAAGGTGACTCATGAGGTGCTTATCTTATATGATGTATGCTTAGATAGGATTACGCTATAGTTGCCTTCCTTGACAAGATATGATTGACTAAAGGTGATAGTTCCCTTGTCCCTATGAAGTAAGTTAATAATGAGACCAAAGTAGGGTAAATATGACTATGACAACTTCAAGGTTATGCTTAGTGTGAAGGGTAGTATGGGATGCCTTTCATACATTGCACAAGTGTGCTTTGAGGTTACTTAGGAGTATGGTTCCCTTATGGTAGAAAAGCTTAAGACTTGACCATGTATATAGACTATGATTAAGATGACCAAAAAGGGATACTTGGCTTGGATGCTGTTATGGGATGTTATTCATGCTTTGCACATGTATGCTTTTGAGGTTACTTAAGAATAACTCTATTATGGTATAGATGACTTATAGTCAAAGAATGTTTATATGATGCTTTTGTTGGAGAGTTTGCTTATTATGATGATATTGTCTCTTATGCTTATTATGATGTTTCATGGAGTATTTCTTATGATTTTGGATTGTTTCTTATATTGACTAACCCTTGTCTTATGCTCTTATGATTATGCTAACTAACGTATTCAGTACATTTTGTACTAACTCATACTTTGCCTACATTCTAATCAAATATAGGGTTTCGAAGATTGAGTTCAATTCTTGAAGATATGTTTCGAAGGAGCAAAGGAGTTGAAGACTTGGTGAGTCCTCATAGCTTCGAGGACAAACCCATTGTTCCTTTATGTCTTGTATTTCATATTTTTGAGACTATTGTATGTGCTATGTCCTTAGAGTTTATTCTAAAGTTTTATTAGATGGTTTGAGAAAGAGTATATAAAGACTTCCCCTTGCTTTTATGAAAATGACTTCGATTGTAAAAGGTTTTAAATTTTTCGTACTTTTCTATTATCTTATGTTAATTATATGCTAAGGGCTTGTATGAGACCCCTTCGATGTTAAGTATGCCGTGTTACTTCTAGGGTATACCTCTGGGTCGTAACAAACTTGGTATCAGAGCAAAAAAGTTTAGAATGGTTGTAGGATTGTCTCAAACCAGTTCTAGTAGAGTCTTGTTCATAAATGTGAAGCGCGCCCCATTTATGAATAGGACGCTATTGGATGTTTAGGAAATCTCACTTCTACATTCTCTAAGTTGTGCCATAGAGTTTGGCTTTAGTAGGTCCTTCTCCTAATTCGAGGTCTATGTTTTTCAGGGTATGGCTAATACAAGGGCTAATGCTAGGAGAAATGTGGAAGGGAATGTGGATCAAGAGGTTCCTCTCTAAGTTTCACCACAAGCTCGTCCTCAAGCTCGAATTAATCCTATAGTGGAAAATGTGACCCATGCATACTTTAAGTCCTCTATGTAATTGTTGGCTTAATCTATGATGGCTCAAGCAAATAGGGATATTGGGTCACATGTGAACCCTAATGTGAATCCCACAGCCTTAAAGAGTAAGGCAATTTATTAAGATGAATCCCCCAGAGTTTTATGGCTCCAAGGTGGAGGAAGACCCTAAGGAGTTTGTTGATGAGTTGTGTAAGATTCATGATATCATGGGGGTGACTTTGGTAGAGAAAGCGGAGTTTCCCGCTTACCAATTGAAAGGGGTAGCTCAAATGTGGTATGGTCAATGGAAATGGAGTAGACCGGTAGAAGTGGGTCCCACAGAGTGGGAGGTGTTTGAAAAGGCATTCCTTGATAGGTTCTTTTCCCTAGAGTTGAGGGAGGCTAAGATGCAAAAGTTTATTACCCTTGAGATAGGTAGTATGAGTGTTCAAGAGTACTCTTTAAAGTTTACTCAACTCTCTAAGTATCCTCCAACCATAGTGGAGAATTTAAGGACTGAGATGAACCATTTCATGATGGGAGTGTCCGAATTAGTACAAAAAGAATGTCGTATGGCAATGCTTATTGATGATATGTATATCTCACGTCTTATGGTTTTTGCCCAACAAATTGAGGAGTCCAAACTTGAGGAGGAATCTAGGGAGAAAAAGAGGTCTAGAGTTGATGATGATGAGTCCGATGGACATGGTCGCCCTAGGTTTAGACTAAAGTTCCCCAAGCAAGGTCCCTCAAGTACTGCTAAGTTTAACCAAAAGAGGGTGTTTAACCTTAAGTCTCAAGAAGATGGTAGTGAGATTCTATTACCGGGGTGTAGTAAGTGTGATAGAATTAATGAGGGTGAATGCTTAGGGGGCTCTAATGTTTGTTTTGGTTGTGGTGAGTTTGGGCCACAAGATAAGGCATTACCCTCAGGTTGCTAGAAATGAGGAGGATAGTCATTGTAGATCCCAACCCTACCCTTCCTCCAGTCTAATTGGTTTGGGTGGGAAGGCTCCAAAGAAGAATAGATCATAAGATCTCAAATCTAAAGGTGATCAAGAGTGACGTCCTTATGTTGCTACCGGTATGTCTTTTCATGCTTTATTAAGATTTCGATATTGCTTGTGTTTTTTGACTCGATAGATTTGAAATGATAGATTTGTGTAGGCTTACTCCTAAGGGGGAGATAGTGTGCCTATCTAACTAGGTTTTTGGTTTGGTTATGTTTAGTTAATGGTAGAACCCGACTTAGTCATGATGAGTTTTGAGGTGTTTTGATAGATTGGTTGAATAAGGTGTTTAAATAATACCTAGATGGGTTGAGTGAGTAGACTCTTCTAAGGAGGGTAGAAGTGTAATTCACCATGGTTTAGAATCATCTTGTGTGATGGATGTGAAAGATTAGTTATGACTAACTCCGACCTTAGAATCTAAAGAAATGATGCTTAAAAGTGTTTTTATAGGCTTGCTCCCAAGGGGGAGATAATGTGCTTAGATAGCAAGGTCGTTGAGTATCCTTGATATTCATGAGTTAGGTTTTCTGGAAATTCTCACCTTGAGAGGTGTAGTGAGTCTAAGAAGTTTAGTCCCGGTTTGGTAGACTCATATGAGATCTTGAATTGTCTTAGTAGGGTAGCTTGTGAGCTAGAGTTGGTAATAGGAACCTCTCTAATTTAGAAATGCCGGTAGAGGTCTTAGACCGCCAAGTTAGGAAATAGAAAAGAAAATAAGTTGTTCCATAAATTGGTAAACAGTGTTCTTTAGTAAGGAATTTGGTTAAGGGTGCTACTTGGGTGGCCAAGGGCAAATGAGATGCCACGATGTCCTCATCCTTTTCCTTCCACTCCTATTCTAGCTTGAGATGATAGGTTCCTCTTGATTTGCTTATATATGAAGTCATGTGCGAATTGTATGTTTTCATGATCTTCTTACGTGATGCATGTTCATGAAAATGTTAATGTCTTATTACAAATGACTTATATGCATTGTTTTCCTCATGATTGTAGTGCATTGAGTAGAGTTGCATATAGACTTCATGAGATGAATATATGAGCATGCTTTAGTTTGGAGTTGAAAGATTCTTCCTTGAATAAATGCTTTTTGAGAGTAAAGTACATTTAGGCTGCATAAGTGTATATAGAGCATGTTTTAGTTAGGAGATGTTAGTTCCTCTTTGAGAATGAGTAAATAAATAATTTCAAGCATTTTGGGTTGGTAGATGTAGTTCCTACTCCCTTGTGTTGCATTGAATGAGTTTAGCTTGGAATTGAAGTTTTCTTCCTTAGGTGTGAGCATTTAGATATGGTGCATGCATTATGCTTGGTTGTGTGCATTTAGATATGTTGCATGCATGATGGGCTGCTAGTTTAGAGTGGTGACCCTAACAAGTGTTTAGAATCGTCATTCGAGGACGAATGATCCCAAGGGGGAGATATTATTACGCCTCGGAAACTAGTAAGTTGAACTAGAGGGTTCTAGAGCTTTTCGAAAGAGTTTTGGAGTGTGGTAGGAGGATTAAAACTAATAAAAATGATTCCCGTACATAGAAAGAGGGTTTTAGGGTTAGGGCGTCAAGGTACGACCCTCCAAGGACCACCTAAGGGGTCCTTGAGGAGACCTCAAAACAGCCCGTAAAAGCTGTCAAATTTCAGCAACCTACGTTTCCCACCTACTGGCCGTAGGTGGACCCACGTCCCGTAGGTTGGGGTCATGGGTCGAGGCCTGGGTTGGCCTGCAAATTTTAGCTGCAGTACCACACCCACGAGGGTGCAGCACGATCTGTGGACCCACCCATGGTCCATGGATGGGGGAGTCGTAGGTGGGGATGATTTTTCAAGTTTTTTTTTAAGTTAGGGGCTTAGGGGTTAAGTCATTAATTAGTTAGGGGTTAAGGGAGGTGGGTTCGTCTGTTATTAAACCACCTATATAAGCCTAATAGACCCCTAAACTAAATCAATTAACTCATTCTTCAAAGCACCCAAATTCTCTCCAAATAATTCTCTTTCTAAAAGTGAAGAAGAAGAAGAAGAAGAGAAGAGAGTAGGGAAGATTTTACTCAATTGATGCAAGCTTGATTAGGACTTTGAATTAAGTTATGTTAGATTATTCATCTATGGGTACTTCCACCCATAGATCCCCCTTGGTTTTCCCCCAATTGTGAAATCAAAAACCCAATTCTAGCTAGGGTTTCCTTCTACATCGTAGGTAGGGCTTAGGTGTGATTCCAATCTAGTGGATAATACCTAATTATGATTGTATTACCATTGAATTATGATATTATGATGAATTCATGTGATTTCTATGGTTAACCCTAGTCTATTTGATGAATGTGATATTTTGTGAGTTTATGCCATTAGAGGTGAAATTGAAGGTTTATAGGTGATCTTCTTAAATCAATGTCATGTGTAGTAATTGTTCAAGTTTGAAAACACATAATCATGAATTGAACTAGAGTTTATTGAATATGAAGGATCATGACTTATAAAGATGAAATTGAACCATTATGATCAATTGTGACTAGAATCACCTAGTAACTAGGAATGTGATTAAAATACCTTGAATTTAGGTATAAATGATGATAATAAGAAGTAAATCTTTGAGTATAAGGCTTGTATCCATTCATGTTGATCATTAGGGTTTTGAGAGTAAAGCCAATGTGATTATCTAGATGTGCTAAGGCTTTGAGAGTACAATCTAAATGAGAATAGAAGCTTGATAGATAGAGTTATGGTGGAATATCTTTGCCTACCTAATCTACCTGATAAATTCTTGAATATGTGAAGTAATAGATTCACTTGAGTCATGAGGATAACAATGTCTAATGTAGAATTCGAGATATGGTATTATGCATGAATATAGCATGACATGAAAGGTTCTCTCACATAGAATGATTCTAGGTTGAAAGGTTTTCTCACCTAAAATGAATCTAAATCCTACGACTATAAAATGTGGTGAGGTTTGTGGTGATTCCCCTAAATGACCTTTACATCATAGGAACGTGTGGTGAGTTCCCTTACTCCTAATTATTTAGTCATGGGGAGTGTGGGGTGATTACCCTTGATATATATGTGACTCCCAAAGCAAGCAGTGAATACCTATTAGCCTTTAGTTTGATCATGCAAGCTATTACCTATGATCCTTATGTGATGATGTGGAGGCGAATACCTACATTACACACTGAAATTGATATGGAGGTGAATACCTATATCACCTTAAAATGGACAGGGAGGCGAATACCTATGATTCATTAACTTGAATGACTTGTGGAGACACCACTTGTCCTTATAACTCACTAGTATGTGTGACTAGAGGTGATTACCCTTATTTGTATGATTCCATGATATATATTTCTTGAGGTAATTCCCCTTATATTTTATGATGAACTAAACGTTTATTCCTTGAGGTGACTCCCCCTTGCATTTATGAACATGGGAATATTTAGTTTGTATTGTAGATTTAAAGACCTCTCCAATACATGAATGACTAGTGGTGACTCCCCTTGTATTTATGATGTTAAGAGATGATGAACATAAATGATAAACCTAAAGTGTCTAGCTTAGCATGGGTAGGATTATGGGGTCTTGTTCATGCATGGCACAAACTTGCCTTAAGGTGACTCATGAGGTACTTCTATTATATAATGTATGCTTAGATAGGATTGTGTTATAGTTGCCTTCCTTGACAAGATATGATTGACTAAAGGTGATAGTTCCCTTGTTTATATGAAGTAAGTTAATAATGAGACAAAAGTAGGGTAAATATGACTATGAAGACTTCAAGGTTATGCTTAGTGTGAAGGGTAGTATGGGATGCCTTTCATACATTGCACAAGTGTGCTTTGAGGTTACTTAGTAGTATGGTTCCCTTATGGTAGAAAAGCTTAAGACTTGACCATGTATATAGGCCATGATTAAGATGACCAAAAATGGATACTTGGCTTGGATGGTGGTATGTGATGCTATTTATGCTTTGCACATGTATGCTTTTGAGGTTACTTAAGAACAACTCTATTATGGTATAGATGACTTATAGTGAAAGAATGTTTATATGGTGCTTATGTTGGATAGTTTGCTTATTATGATGATATTGCCTCTTATGCTTATTATGATGTTACAGGTAGTATTTCCTATGATTTTGGATTATTTCTTATATTGACTCACCCTTGTCTTATGATCTTATGATTATGCTAACTAACATATTTAGTACATTTTGTACTAATGCATACTTTGCCTACTTTCTTATCAAATGTAGGGTTCGAAGATTGAGTTCAATACATGAAGATAGGTTTCTAAGGTGCCAAAGAGTTGAAGAGTTGGTGAGTCCGCATAGCTTCGAAGAAAAACCCATTGTTCCTTTATGTCTTTTATTTCATATTTTTGAGACTATTGTATGGGCTATGTTCTAAGAGTTTATTCTAAAGTTGTATTAGATGGTTTGAGACAAATTATATAAAGTCTTCCCCTTGCTTTTATGAAAATGACTTCGATTGTAAAAAGTTTTAATTTTTTTGCACTTTTCTATTATCTTATGTTAATGATATGCTAAGGGCTTGTATGAGACCCCTTCGTGTTTAAGTATGTCGTGTTACTTCTAAGGTATACCCCTGGGTCGTAACAAACTTGGTATCAGAGCAAAAAAGTTTAGAATTGTTCTAAGATTGTCTCAAACCATGTCTAGTAGAGTCTTGTTCATAAATGTGAAGAGCACCACATTTATGAATATGAGGCTATTGGATGTTTAGGAAATCTCACTTCTTCATTCTCTAAGTCATGCCATAGAGTTTGGTTTTAATAGGTCCTTCTCCTAATCCGTGCCCTATGTTTCTCAGGGTATGGCTAATACAAGGGCTAATGATAGGAGAAATGAGGAAGGAAATATGGATCAAGAGGTTCCTCTCCAAGTTCCACCCCAAGCTCCTCCTCAAGCTCCAATTGACCCTAGATTAGAGAATGTGACCCATGCAGAACTTAGGTCCTCTATGCAATTGTTTGCTCAAGCCAATAGGGATGTTGGCCCAGATGTGAACCCTCATGTGAATCCCACAACCTTAAGAGTAAGGGAGTTTATTAAGATGAAACCCCCGGAGTTTTATGGCTCCAAGGTGGAGGAAGACCCTAAGGAGTTTGTAGATGAGTTGTGGAAGATTTTTGATATCATGGGGGTGACTTTGGTAGAGAAAGCAGAGTTAGCCGCTTACTAATTGAAAGGGGTAGCTCAAACATAGTATGGTTAATGGAAATGGAGTAGACCGGTAGAAGTGGGTCCCACAGAGTGGGAGGTGTTTGAAAAAGGATTCCTTGATAGGTTCTTTTCCCTATAGTTGAGGGAGGCTAAGATGCAAAAGTTTATTAACCTTGAGATATGTAGTATGAGTATTCAAGAGTACTCCCTAAAGTTTACTAAACTCTTTAGATATTCTCCAACCATAGTGGAGAATTCAAGGGCTGAGATGAACCATTTCATGATGGGAGTGTCCGAATTAGCATAAAAAGAACGTCGTATGACAATGCCTGTTGATGATATGGATATCTCACGTCTTATGGTCTTTGCCCAACAAATTGAGGAGTCCAAACTTGAGGAAGAATCTAGGGAGAAAAAGAGATCTAAAGTTGATGATGATGAGTCTGATGGACATGGTCGCCCTAGGTTTAGACAAAAGTTCCCCGGGCAAGGTCCCTCAAGCACTGCTAAGTTTAACCAAAAGAGGGAGTCTAACCCTAAGTCTCAAGAAGATGGTAGTGAGATTCTATTACTGGGGTGTAGTAAGTGTTATAGAAGGCATGAGGGTGAATGCTTAGCGGGCTATATGGTTTATTTTGGTTGTGGTGAGTTTGGGCGACAAGATAAGGCATTACCCTAAGGTTGCTAGAAATGAAGAGGATAGTCGTTGTAGATCCCAACCCTACCCTTCCTCCGATCTAATTGGTTTGGGTGGGAAGGCTCCAAAGAAAAATAGTTCATAAGATCTCCAATCTAGAGGTGATCAAGAGTGACCTCCTTATGTTGCTATCGGTATGTCTTTTCATGCTTTATTAAGATTACGTTATTGTTTGTCTTTATGACTTGATAGATTTGAAATGATAGATTTTGATGTTGTCTTTAGAATGAATGATGCTTCATTGTTGCCCTTATGTTATGGAAGACGGTTAGAAGAATTTGTGTAGGCTTAGTCCTAAGAGGGAGATAGTGTGCTTATCTAGCAATGTTTTTGGTTTGGTTATGTTTAGTTGATGGTAGAACCCGACTTAATCATGATAAGTTTTGAGGTATGTTGATATATTGGTTCAATAAGGTATTTAAATAATGGCTAGATGGGTTGAGTGAGTAGACTCCTCTAAGGAGGGTAGAAGTGTAATTCACCATGGTTTAGAATCATCTTGTGTGATGGATGTGAAAGCTTAGTTATGACTTACTCCGACCTTAGAATCTAAAGAAATTATGCTTAAAAGTGTTTTTATAGGCTTGCTCCCAAGGGGGAGATAATGTGCTTAGATAGCAAGGTCGTTGAGTATCCTTGATATTTATGAGTTAGGTTTGCTTGAAATTCTCACCTTGAGAGGTGTAGTGAGTATGGGAAGTTTAGTCCCGGTTCGGTAGACTCATTGGAGATCTTGCATGGTCTTAGTAGGGTAGCTTGTGAGCTAGAGCTGCTAATAAGAACCTCTCTAATTTAGAAGTGCCGGTAGAGGTCTTAGACCGACATGTTAAGAAACAGAAAAACAAGAAAGTTGTTCCATAAAGTGGTAAGGAGTGTTCTTTAGTAAGGAATTTGGTTAAGAGTGCTACTTGGGAGGCCAAGGGCCAATGAGATGTCTCGATGTCCTCAACCCTTTCCTTCCACTCCTATTCTAGCTTGAGATGATAGGTTCCTCTTGATTTGCTTATATATGAAGTCATGTGTGAATTGTATGTTTTCATGATCTTCTTACGTGAAGCATGTTCATGAAAATGCCATGTGCGAATTGTATGTTTTCATGATCTTCTTACGTGATGCATGTTCATGAAAATGTTAATGTCTTATTACAAATGACTTATATGCATTGTTTTCCTCATGATTGTAGTGCATTGAGTAGAGTTGCATATAGACTTCATGAGATGAATATATGAGCATGCTTTAGTTTGGAGTTGAAAGATTCTTCCTTGAATAAATGCTTTTTGAGAGTAAAGTACATTTAGGCTGCATAAGTGTATATAGAGCATGTTTTAGTTAGGAGATGTTAGTTCCTCCTTGAGAATGAGTAAATAAATAATTTCAAGCATTTTGGGTTGGTAGATGTAGTTCCTACTCCCTTGTGTTGCATTGAATGAGTTTAGCTTGGAATTGAAGTTTTCTTCCTTAGGTGTGAGCATTTAGATATGGTGCATGCATTATGGGATTCTAGTCTAGAGTTGTGATTTTAAGAAGTGTTTAGAATCGTCATTCGAGGACGAATGATCCCAAGGGGGAGATATTGTTACGCCTCGGAAACTAGTAAGTTGAACTAGAGGGTTCTAGAGCTTTTCGAAAGAGTTTTGGAGTGTGGTAGGAGGATTAAAACTAATAAAAGTGATTCCCGTACTTAGAAAGAAGGTCTTAGGGTTAGGGCATCAAGGTACGACCCCCCAAGGACCACCTAAGGGGTCCTTGAGGAGACCTCAAAACAGCCCGTAAAAGCTGTCAAATTTCAGCAACCTACGTTTCCCACCTACTGGCCGTAGGTGGACCCACGTCCCGTAGGTTGGGGTCATGGGTCGAGGCCTGGGTTGGCCTGCAAATTTTAGCTGCAGTACCACACCCACGAGGGTGCAGCACGATCCGTGGACCCACCCACGGTCCATGGATGGGGGAGTCGTAGGTGGGGCAGGTTTTTCAAGTTTTGTTTCTAAGTTAGGGGCTTAGGGGTTAAGGGAGGTTGGTTAGTTAGTTATTAAATCACCTATATAAGCCTAATATACCCCTAAACTAAATCAATTAACTAATTCTTCAAAGCACCCAAATTCTCTACAAATAATTCTCTTTCTAAAAGTGAAGAAGAAGAAGAAGAAGAAGAAGAAGAAGAAGAAGAAGAGAGAGTAGGGCAGATTTTCCTCAATTGATGCAAGCTTGACTATGGCTTTGAATTAAGTTATGTTAGCTCATTCATCTATGGGTACTTCCACCCATAGATCCCCCAATGTTTTCCCCCAATTGTGAAGTCAAAAACCCAATTCTAGCAAGGGTTTCCTTCTACATTGTAGGTAGGACTTAGGTGTGATTCCAATCTAGTGGATAATACCTAACTATGATTGTATTACGATTGAATTATGATATTATGATGAATTCATGTGATTTCTATGGTTAACCCTTGTCTATTTGATGAATGTGATATTTTGTGGGTTTATGCCTTTAGAGGTGAAATTGAAGGTTTATAGGCGATGTTCTTAAATCAATGTCATGTGTAGTAATTGTTCAAGGTTGAGAACATATAATGATGAATTGAACTAGAGTTTATTCAATATGAAGGATCATGACTTATAAAGATGAAATTGAACCATTATGATCAATTGTCACTAGATTCACCTAGTAACTAGGAATGTGATTAAAATACCATGAATTAAGGTATGAATGATGATAATAAGAAGTAAAGCTTTGGGTATTAGGCTTGTAGCCATTCATGTTGATCATTAGGGTTTTGAGAGTAAAGCCAATGTGATTATCTAGATGTGCTAAGGCTTTGAGAGTAAAGTCTAAATGAGAATATAAGCTTGATAGATAGAGTTATGGTGGAAGATCTTTACCTACCTAATCTACCTAATAAATGATTGAATAAGTGAAGTGATAGATTCACTTGAGTCATGAGGATACCAATGCCAAATGTAGAATTCTAGATATGGTATTATGCATGAATATAGCGTGACATGAATACTTCTCTCACGTAGAATGATTCTAGGTTGAAATATTTTCTCACCTAAAATGAATCTAAGTCCTACGACTATAAAATGTGATGAGGCTTGTGGTGATTCCCCTTAATGACCTTTACATGATATGAACATATGGTGACTTCCCTTATTCCTAATTATTTAGTCATAGGGAGTCTGAGGTGATTACCCTTCATATATGTGTGACTCCCAAGGGAAGTAGTGAATACCCATTAGCCTTTAGTTTGATCATGAAGGCGATTACCTATGATCCTTATGTGATGATGTGGAGGCGAATACCTACATTACACATTAAAATTGATATGGAGGTGAATACCTATATCACCTTAAAATGGACAGGGAGGCGAATACTTATGATTCATTAACTTGTATGACTTGTGGAGACTCCCCTTGTCCTTATAATTCTCTAGTATGTGTGACTAGAGGCGATTACCCTTATTTGTATGATTCAATGATATATATGTCTTGAGGTGATCCCCTTATCTTTCATGATGAACTAATCATTTATTCCTTGAGGTGACTCCCCCTTGCATTTATGGACATGAGCATATTTAGTTTGGATTGTAGATTTAGAGGCCTCTCCAATACATGCATGACTAGTGGTGACTCCCCTTGTCTTTATGATGTTAAGAGATGATGAACATGATTGATGAACCTAAATTGTCTAGCTTAGCATGGGTAGGATTAAGGGGTCTTGTTCATGCATGGAACAAACTTGCCTTAAGGTGACTCATGAGGTACTTCTCTTATATAATGTATGCTTAGATAGGATTATGTTATAGTTGACTTCCTTGACAAGATATGATTGACTAAAGGTGATAGTTCCCTTGTCTATATGAAGTAAGGTAATAATGAGACCAAAGTAGGGTAAATATGACTATGATGACTTCATGGTTATGCTTAGTTTGAAGGGTAGTATGGGATGCCTTTCATACATTCCACAAGTGTGCTTTGAGGTTACTTAGGAGTATGGTTCTCTTATGGTAGAAAAGCTTAAGACTTGACCATGTATATAGGCTATGATTAAGATGACCAAAAAGAGATACTTGGCTTGGATGGTGTTATGGGATGCTATTCATGCTTTGAAAATGTATGCTTTTGAGGTTACTTAAGAATAATTTTATTATGGTATAGATGACTAAGAGTCAAAGAATGTTTCTATGATTCTTATGTTGGAGACTTTGCTTATTATGATGATATTGTCTCTTATGCTTATTATGATGTTTCCTGACTTAAAAACAACGAAAGTCTAACTCTGTCTCACATGGCCATTTAATACAACTTTGAATCAAAAATAGGGTCACAACCCTTCAACGTAGTTCAAAACATAAAGAGTCAATAAAGGAAACTACTAAAGACTCGTATGTCCTCTAAACTTGAGGACTCACCACTAGCTTTGGAGAATAATCAATCCAATCTTAGTAAAGAAGGAAGATCACCTTAAGAACCGAAACCAACATTCATGTGAAAAATATAGAAAATATGGGATAGTACAAGAATGCACTAAGTATGATAGCCATGCAAAAACCATTCTTAAAAAAGGACATTTTAGTTGAAAACTATGCATTTGACAAGTTTGAGAGTCAGCATGTACTTTTAGTGTAAACACAAGTCACAAACATATTCATGATATAAATCATTATAACACACTAGAACCATCATCTTAGGCAACCCTAAGTTATACTTGTGCAATGTATGAATGGCATCCCATAATACCATTCATAATAAGTACCCCTTTGAGGCCAACATAGACAAGGAACATTCATATTCAGTAAGTCATGACAAGGAAAGCAACTCCTAATAACAATCCAAGTTAAGAATTTATCATCACATTAAGCCTTTAAGTCAACATTTTCATTAGCTTCATTATAAGCACATTCATTTCATTAGACATTATAACATTCGAGCACACACCATAGCCACTCTCAAAGCCTACTCGTGCAATGCATGAATGGCATCCCATAATACCACCCACACTTCATAGAACCTCTTGAGTAACCATAGCACATAACTCATATGATGTTAATAAGCCCTAATCGACATAGACCATGTGATCAAATCATGGAATCCGGTGTGATGTCCTACACCGAAAAGAGTTGGTCTACTTGCCTAAGGTAGAACTGGTAATTTAGCTTAGGTAGATCCACTAGCTATAACCTATGTGGGCACATAGTTATGGGATAAGGAAGGTGTTCATAGAAACCCGGCCTAACGTGGGGAGAGCTTCCACTATACAATATCCACTCGGTGCTAAGCTTTACATTCCCATAGAGTAGTTCATTCTCTTTTAACATTACTACACATGAGAGGAATGCCATCGGCCTATCGACTCAAGGTACATTATTACACGCATGAAAGGAATGCCATTGGCCTATCGATTCAAGGTACATTATTAGGATAGCTCATTGAATCGTTATGAAAGTAATTCCATTGGCCTATCGATTCATAATTCATCATTACATTAGTTCATTGACTCATCATGAAGGGAATGTCTTTGGCCTATCGATTAAAGTTTGATCAACAATCAGTCATGAAAGGAATGTCTTTGGCCTATCGATTCAAGAAAAATCCTTAGATTACCTCATTATCCGTTTATGAAAGGAATGCCATTGGCCTATCGATTCATAGTTCATAATTACATTATATGAAAAAGAAAGACCTAAGCCTACCAATTCAAGGTACATAATACATTGAGAACCTTCACAACATGCAATCATCATTCACAGGTGTATTATTGAAAATAGCCTTTCAATCAACACAACAAGATAATCATAGTCATAGACATTTCATGCATAGTCATGTGTAAGGGTATGAGGATAATGATCTTTCAACAATACCACAATTACACCATAGTCATCGGATCTTAACTTTCTAAGTGAATCATAAGTTCATACACAATTCTCATAAACATGTACAAACCCTCATAATTTACCCTTCAAGGACGATGAATCACATTCAACCCAATATCTAGAATTACTACGTTAGATAAGGAGAATATCATGATTCAATAAACTCAATCAATTTAGACATAATCTATTAACATGCTTCTATAATCAATCGACCACATCATGAAGTCACAATTTAGCAATATAGGAAATTCATGGGTTCTTGGGGGTATTTCATCATAAATCAACAATTAATCATCAATTCAATCATAATCCATCATAAATCAACCATTGAAAATGTTTTAGGAAGGATCTCATGACTTAGAGTGAAACCCTAGCTTTTTGGGGAACTTGAAAGCTTTGAAATCTAGTTTTGAAGGGACTCTATCGGTGAAAGCTACCCATAGATGAAAAGTTACCATAGCTTAATGGAGTTTTCCCTTTAATTTGAGAATAAATACCTTGGTTCTTCAAGCCCTAGCCTTCACTTCTTCTTCTTCTTCTTTGGGAACTTCTAGAGAGAGAAATATTGTGAGGGAGATGAACTTTTGGTTTGATTTGGGTTTTTGGGAATAATGAAGTAAAATGAGGTGTTTAATGACTTAAAATAATTTATATATGTGAAATAAAACAATATAAGTCGACCCCATTAATTAACTAACTAAAGTGGAATTTACCAAAAGACCCTCGTCTAGGCAGACCGTTCCCAAGGACTACGACCAACTTAACGGCTCGTCAAGGGCACCACGGCCCGTGGTGGTGCCTGTGGTCCCTTGATTAGTAGGCTCCCAAAACTTGACAAGCCCCCACGAGGCTAAGCCAACCCCAAGAGGCTTCCCACGGTCTGTGGTCTTCACCACGAGTCGTGAAGTGGCTCGTGATGGGAAGCCTTTGCCTGGGCAGTTTCACCAAGCTACTAGCTCACCTACCACGGGTGGCACCACGACTCGTGGTGGCCCCCACGGGTCGTGAAGACCCTCGTGGTCATGGTGGACAGTGGCTAGGCATGTTTTAGGCAGCCTTGGCCCCCTAACCATGGCCTTCACACAAAATCCTTGGGCCTTGCCCTTAACCCTTGATGTTAACCCTCACGTTTAGGCTCTAGTTTAACCTACTAATTTCTGAGGTGTTACATTATCTCCCCCTTGGGAACATTCGTCCTCAAATGACGATCTAGACACCTTACGGAATCAAAGACTCAAGACTAGAAGCCCATCATGCATGACACATCAAAATAATGCACAATCATAAGAGGAAACATCAACTCCATCTCAATATACCCAATGCAACATAAGGTAGTAGGAACTACATCAACAACCCATTATACATGAAAACTTCAACATTTCTCATATCATTGGAGGAATTACCTTCCCCAACTCAAAGCATGCTCATCATAACATCATGAAGCAAATTATGCAATTACTCTCAAAAGCACATTTAAGCATGTTCAACAATTCATCTCATGAATCATATAGGAAACTCATACTAAATGCACGTCAACAAGAGGAACACATAAATCATGAAAACTCTTTTTCTTATTAAACATGAATTCAATCAAGAACATGCATACCATAAAGAAATCATGGAAACACATAAATCACACATGACTCCAAAACATGAAACAAGCCACAAGGAACTCTTTGTCTCAAGCTTGAATAGGAATAGAAGAAAGAGATAAGGATATCGAAACTCTCAACAACCTTGCTTCCCAAGCATACCATCTCCTCCTTGGGAGTAAATCCATATTTAGGCTAACATGGAAATCTACAAAATAGCATAGGGACCTTAATAAAACATTTACATCTATAAGAAATGATCAACATACTGGTTGCCTTCATCCGGAAGGGATCCTTTGTCCTCTCTAGACTGGACTGCATCAAAACGACCATGATTTGGAGGAATGGGAACCGTGCCATTAAGAGAAGCTTGTTTGGCCTCTCTTCCTTTGGCCGTGAGTGTAGGGAAATTTTTCACTTGATAATCACTCTTTCCACAACCATAACACCCATTTGTACTGGCTAGGCACTTCCCATGATGCATATTTCCACAATTGGTGCAAGTAGGTTTAGGAAATGGAGACCCACCCTGGGAGTGTTTGAAGAAACTTGGTTGACCTTGTTCATCAGACCTAGCCCTTTTCATCTCCATATTCTTCTTCTTAAGCTTTGACTCCTCCTTGTATTTGGAAAACACCATAAGCCTAGATATATTCATATCATCATGGAGCATTGTCGTACGACATTCTTCCTCAACTAGGTCGGAGACACCTGTCACAAATCTACTAATCTCATCCCTCGGCTCCGCCACCATAGATAGTGCATACTTGGAGAGATGGGTAAATTTCAAAGCATACTCTTGGACACTCATGCTACCTTGTCTAAGGTTTATGAATTACTCTACCTTGGCCTCCCTCATCTCACGGGAAAAAAACATATCAGTGAATTCTTTCATAAAAACACCTCCCAATCAATGGGACCTGCTCCTACCGGGCTATTTCTCTTCCATTGAGTAAACCAAACTTGGGAAACATCCTTCAATTAATAAGCGGCTAGTTCCGCTTTTTTTACCGAATTCACCCCCATAGAGTCAACTACCTTAAACATCTCATCAACAAATTATTGGGGATTCTCTCCCACCTTGGACCCAATAAACACCGGGGGATTCATCCTAACAAAATCCCTCAAACCTAAAAGCCGTAGTGCTCACATTAGGGTTCACATGAGTCCCACCAACCCTATTGGCTTGGGCCGTCATAGCTTGGGTCATTACTTGGAGAGTCGACCTTATTTCCACATTTGACATAGCCCCTGCATCATTAGGAACTTGAAGACCTTGGTTCACTTGAGGAGCTTCTTCATTGACGTTGTTGTCCTCCATTCACCTTGCGTTAGCCCTTCATGTATTCATATCCTGAAGACACAAAAGATGGATTAGGAGATGGAATTTGTAGAGTTAAAACGCTAAGGCACGACTAAAGAGTAATGAAAGAAGTGTAGTTTCCTAACATCTTATAGCCTCTCATTCATAAATGTGGCGCGATTCACACTCATGAACAAGACTCTACTCGACATGACTTATGAGACATCATCTTCTTCTTTGGGAACTTTTAGAGACAGAAATATTATGAGGGAGATGAACTTTTGGTTTGATTTGGGTTTTTAGGAATAATGATGTAAAATGAGGTGTTTAATGACTTACAATCATTTATATATGTGAAATAGAATAATATAAATCGACCCAATTAATTAACTAATTAATTTGGAATTTACCAAAAGACCCTTGTCTAGGTCGCCCGTCCCTAGGGACTACGACCAACTTAGCAGCTCTTCAAGGGCACCACGGGCCATGGTCCCATGAACAGTAGCCTCCCCAATCTTGACAAGCCCCGACGAGGCTAAGACAACCCCATGAGCCTTCCCACGGTCTGTGGTCTTCACCACGAGCTATGAAGTGGCTCGTGAAGGGAAGCCTTTGCTTGGGCAGTTTCACCAAGCTACTGCCTCACCTACCACGGGTGGCAGCACGACTCGTGGTAGCCACCACGGATTGTGAAGACCCTTGTGGTCATGGTGGACAGTGGCTAGGCATGTTTAGGCAGCCTTGGCCCCCTAGCCATGGCCTTCACCCAAAATCCTTGGCCCTTGCCCTTAACCCTAATGTTTAGGCTCTAGTTTAACCTACTAATTTCCGAGGTGTTACAAATTCAGCGAGCTACTTTTAGTTTGCCAAATAGTGTCGGCGATCCACCGAAATGCCCTAGACATCACCGACTTGTGCTGATTTCTGAGTAATATTGTTTCTGGAACATTCGGGGATCCCGAATTGGCTCGCCTAATGGGTTCGGCGACTCTCCAAATGACTCGGTGAGCTTTCCTGCATTTTTTTCACTTTGATATTTTTTCTGAACTAAGCCTAACGTATTTGACTTTTCTTTGCAAGTATGGCTAGACCAAAAGTACCTGGTAGAAATCAACCGCCCCGAAAGCGGGCAAGAGGCATTGTAATAAATGAGAGGGCTGCATCCTCCCAGAATGCACCGACTAAAGTTCCTCTGATTGGGGGGAAAGGAAAAGGCAAAGGACCCCTAGTTCCAACACCAGTGGTGGAGAGATTCGACAGCGAGGGCATCTATGTCACCCATCTCACTACCTCTGAAAGTGACGGTCATTCGGGTGAGAGTTCTCCGATCTCCACATTTGAGTTGGAAGACGATTAACTTTTCAAGGCTAGGAGAGCAGAGCTACGCTCCAAGGCGATGCATGATCCATCTTTGATCCTGGTTCCTCCTATGCCTCATCCACCTCCAGCACATGTAGTAGAGCAGGTACCACCAGTTCAGGCTCCTTCTCCTCGGCCACTAAATAGATTAAAGGCGGAGGGTTTGAGGACAATATTAGATGAAAAATGGTTTTCTACACATGTTGTTGTAGACCGGTACCCAGAGGTGTGGAACACTATTAAGTTGCACAAGTTCGATTTTCATGAAGCCCCGAGGCCTTTATATTCCTACTTGGGTTTGGGAGTTTTATGCTGAGTATGGGAAGCTGGTTCCAAAAGGAAAGAAAAATCCAACTCATTCAAGCCGGTCCCAAAATAGTTGGTAATATTTAACTACTTTTTACAATGTGTGGCTAAAACCCCCATTCTTGAGGGTGTGATTATGTTATTAATTATCTCAATTAGTTTATAAGTGTTAGTAATTACTAATTTAATTGTTGTTTTGAAGTGGGTTTGATTGATAATTGAGTTTTAACTCATGAATTGTAGTTGCTAATACAATTCTAGTCTAGTATTCTATGTTTGCTTGAGAAAGAGGTTTTAGAATTAAGGTTATCAATTGATAATTGTTGTGATTGGGTTGTTGTGGATTTAGCTCAAGAGAGTGAGTCTTAATTCAATCCTACCTATCTAGCTCGAGAGAGTAGATAAATTGAGGTTTGGGCTGTTTATTTTATGATGCTTGTTGAGGTTCGAGAGAACTCACTTGATTCATGATAGTTGATCGAGACATGGATATTACATCTAAAGCCTAGCCTACCCGCTAAGATTCAGAGACTTTTATCAATTACTAATCACCCGTATTGGCAATTAATCGATCGCATCCCCAAGTATCCCTTTCTACTTGATTACTCCCCTGCTTTCGTAGTTGTTAATTGACAAACATTATCCCCCAATTTGACACTTGTTGTCAACCCCTAAGATTTTATCTAATGATTTCGATAATTTCTATTCCTTCAACCGATTAGAACATGTCTTTCACTTCGTAATTGAGTTCTCTACCGTATCATTCCCTGTGGGATCAACCCCAACTCTTCATTGGGTTTATACTAGATTGTGATCGCCTACACTTAATATTGGATGAAGTACAGTTGAGCGTAATAAGGATGCCCATGTGGCCCGACCCAATTCGATTTGACCCCACCGACCCAAAGTTATCTTCCGAAAGAAAAAGATAACTACAATATTAAAAGAGGTGGAAACAGTTACAAAGTAACTGCTCCTATGTAAAGATACCCACTATTAATTGGTTTATTTTATGCTTCTCTGAGAATTAAGAGATAGAAAAGAATAGAGAACAAAAGACTGAAAAACAAGGAAAACAACTTCTTTCTTCATAAGAACATCAACAAATAAATTGACAGATAGTTTGTGAAATGTAACCTTTGTTTCTCAGTGTTTCGAAGAGTGACTGTGGAGCAATTCATTTTGGTAGAAAAATTAAGGACATTCGTTGTAGGTATAAGGTACACAATCCATCGATTTTGCTCTTATTTATTATTAAGACTTTCTATATAATTTGAGAGTATTTTAACATTTTATTGTAAAAAAGGACATGTAACAAGATTTTATATCTTCTTAAAATTTTATCACGTATATGAATAGTTGTCAAACAAAGGTATCATCATACAAATTGCAACTCAATGTAGCAACTAAAATTTCAAAACGTGTCTAAAATAAAATTAATTTGGAATAGTATAATAAATATTTAATAGTAAATTTATATAAATAATTGTACATATCCTGAGCTTCTTTTTAAGAAAAAAATAATGTCTTCTTTACCTAGTATAAGAATAAACAATACAAATAAATAGGGAAAATGGTCTGAAAAATACTCTAACTTTGGCCGAAATTGTTGTTACGATACCAAACTTTATGGAGGACTTTTTACCACCTGCACTATTTAATAGTGTATTTTAAGGTAAATATGTCCCACGTGGACACATTATTATTTATAGTGATGCAATATTTATGATGTCCACGTGGCCACATATATAATACATTAATAAATAGTACAGGGGTAAAGGTCCTTTCCAAAGTTTGGTATTATTGCAGCAATTTTGGTCAAAGTTCGGATATATTTCAGACTTTTTTCTCAATAAAATAATGTATGTTACAGAAATAAAAACATTTTTACATATGAATACCATTTTTTTATTTTCTAAATAAAAATGAACAGTTGGGGTGTGTTCGGTTTGAAGGAAAACATTATCTGCAGTTGGCTTAAATGATTTGGAAATGTTATCCAAATCAACTTATTTTCCTCAAATTTTAAAAAAATCACCTCCTTCAAAAATTAAGGAAAACATTTTTCAAATCAAGTTATTTTCCTCAAATTTAAGGATTTTTTATTTTTTTACATCACCCAACCCCTACCACCCTCCACCCCCCCGCCCACAAAAAAATATTTCAAATTCTTAAAATTACATTTTTTTACCCTATTCCATACCCTTACCCCGCAACCCTCCCCCTATCAACATTTTTTTTAAAAACTATTGTTTTTTTAAATTCTTGAAATTTTAAAAATTAATTTTTTACACCACCACCACCCAATCCATCCTGCCCTCGGCAATTTTTCTCTAACAAAAATAATTTTGATTAATATTTCAAATTTTAAAATTTTTAATTTTATGCCCCTCCTACCCCTAGACGCCTCCCCCTGTCAATTTTTTTTTTAAAAAAACAATTGTTTTTGAAAAAAATTCATTCATTACACCACCCCCTACCCCACCCTTCCACCCCCTGTCAATTTTTTTAAAAAATATTTCAAAATTTTAAATTTTCATTTTTACACCACCCTATCTTCCTGCTACCCCCTCCGCCACCACGTCAATTTTCTAAAAAAATAATATTTGAAAAATATTTCACGGTCGGAAGTGTCACGACCCGAGCCTACACCCTGGACGTGGCAAGGACTCGAGAACCAATGATGGTCCCCAAGCGAGCCCTCATCCTGGCTGACTACAAGCATAAGACTAACTGAATCATACAAAGCTTAAAAACGGAATTAAGTTCAATAATTCAATTACTCAATCTTTAAAATAATCTGAAAATACTTAATAGATAAACTCAGAGTTTGTAAAGACAAGTCAAAGAAGATACATACTGAAATCTACTCAAGTTTGTCTATCTATGAAGCCTCTACTATTACAGAAGGATATCGGGACAAGACCCACGACATCTCAAAACTACTAACTGTAAGATAAAGGTGAAGTCCTCTGGAATATGAAAATGCTCACAAAAGCTTACTGGAATATCACATGACCTCTACGAAACGCCTGTTGATGATCTTGAATACATGTATCTACATCATGAAACGATGCAGGACAAATGGCTCATTACATGGAATGTACGAGCATGTAATGGGAATTCTAAAGCATAAACATAAGCTTGAACTTGATAAAAAGGAAACATATTTATCTCTTCTCAACTCAACTCAATGAAACATAGTTCAACTCAACTCAAATAAAATAAGGTTCAACTCAATAGTAAGATACTCAACTAAGGATAGTCAACTCTAGATACTCAACTCAAGATAAAGCAACAATAAAAGATGCAATATTTGAAAGCTATTAAAACAACAGATAACAACTCAATGTATTGAAGAATATAATAATAACTCAGGTTGTATGTATAAAAATACATTATAACTCTGTGGGAGATTCTCTAACCGACAACCATCACTATGAGCTATCTGATGATACAACGTCTAGCCCACGCTGCCAGAACTGTCCTATAATTTGTTGGGGTATAGAACCTACTAGTAAGTGGATCCACTAGTCTATGCTAAAAAACATTAAGGAATCATCTAAAAAGTATAACCCTTTTTACCCACGTTGGCTACATGGTTTATGGATACTTTGAGTTATCTGAACTCGTCCCCATATCGATGATCAATACTACTCCCAAAATGTTACTAGCTCATATGTTTAAAAACATAACTCTTTCTGTGGTTTGAGATTATTACTCAAAAATCTTTCTCTTAAAAGAGATGGCTTTAAACTGCTCATGAAAACTCTTGTAGAAATCAGTGTTTCCTCTCATCTTAAATGTGAAAACATTTACTCTTGGGAATACGTAGTTCCCGTATATCATTATAAAGAATATGAACTCAACTCTACTCTTACTCAAACTCAAATGCTCAAGTCTTAAAACAAGTTTTAAAACAATTTGTAAAATGATTTCTTAAAATAGGGTTCATGCCAAATTATGGACGTGAACGACTTAATTCAAGGTTTTAAATAACCATGCATAGAACTCAATACTTGAAACTCAACAACTCCAGAACCCAAGGAGTCAATGATACTACTCATATCAAGAATGCTCGACTCTGAGGGTTCATGAGGAATTATGGGCATGAACTACTCAACTCAAGGGCTCAATTATACTTCTCATCTCAAGACTACTCGACTCATAGGGTTCATGCGGAATTATGGGCATGAACTACTCAACTCAACGACCGTCATGGGAACATGTAGTAGCCCCATCATTAGAAATATAATCCCAAAATGATTAGGAACTCAATACTCAAGACTTAGAACTGGAAGATACTATTCCTCTCAAAGATACTAAATTTATGGAGTTCATGCGGATTTAGGGGCATGAACGACTCGACTCGAGGGTCTAAATAACAATATGGAACTCATGTATACGACTCTTTTCATTATCATACTTACTTCCTCAAAACATAGCTCAAATCGATAATTGATCTCAAAGGATTCACAATTGAACTCAAAGACTTTCTTGAACTCTACTCTTAACTCTTTCTTGAATTTGACTTATGAATTCAAGAGTTATGATTCATGATATGAAGGATCTTGATGATAGTGTAGACTCATGAATACATTCTCCTCACTCTCATGCTCACATATTTGAGTCTTTAAACAAGTTATTAGGAATTGTAGAAGACTCCTCAAAAGACTCAAAGGGACTTTCTAAAAAGACTAGAAAGAACTCTCAAGACTTGACTCTTGTCTCTACCTTGAATTTGAATTATGAATTATGAATTCAAGGTGATGATTCATGTTATTAATGATTTCTCGATGTTTAGAGTAGTTAGAATCAATAGGGAGTGAAGGTACACTTTAAGAAAACTTAGATAGGCTAAACGACGGAAAAATGGTGGGGACAGGCGACCCTGGTGCACTGCTGGCGCAGGGTGCCAACCTCTAAACTTCAGAGAACATTTCTTGGTGCACTGCTGGGGTGCCGCCCCACCCCTCTCCAGAACTTTCCGACGAATTTTCTTCGTCAATTTTTTGCTCTAATTCACCTAGAATTCAATGGTTTCTTTCCAACTTACTTAGATTAAAATACCTAACCTAAGTACCCAAAAATCTACTACAAACAACTCTCAAAATCCTAACTTTCATCTCAAGAACTCATTGAAATCCAAACAAAACAAGATTTAGGATGAAACTTCAAGAACACTTATCAAAAACTCATCAAGAACTTAAATCCTTAAATTTCAAGAATGAAATTACACTGAATAAATCATGATTTGTGTGTGGGTGAACGAACCCAACGCTATGTGAAGTCACATACCTCTTAGGGATCAAACCCTTGGCGAAATCCACAATGAAACCTCAAGAACTTGACGAAACCTTTACTTTTCTCCTCTTTTCTCTTCTTGAACTCTTTTCTAAAACCCTAGCGTAAATTATGATTGTGTAAACTGAACCAAATCAGTTTAGACCTCTAATTAATTACTAAAAATGAATTAAATCTGATAGGGTAAGGAAAAGACCAAAATACCCCTTGTCAATTCGGGTAACTTTCATCAAATGGACAACATGACTTCAAACGGGCATATCTCCCTCATACAAGCTCAAAAATTTACAAACTCGATGGCATTGGAAAGAGGACTTAGAGATCTTTCATTTGGTATCTCTTAGGTTTCCTAACTCATTGAAAGTTATGGTCATTTGAAATTGACACAAAACCTAAATAAACTAAGGAATGACTTGAATGAATTCTCTTTAATTCTTTTTGGAACTCAAGGTGTTATATCTAGTGACCTGACCTTAATGCTTAAGAAAATTTAAATTCCTTGGTTAAATCCTACTCACAATGAAGAATGGTTCGAGTCTTAGTTCAAAAAATTTATGGGGTATTACAGGAAGTCTGGGTCGGATCTTAGGGTCGGATTTTGGAACGGTCAACGGGGTTGTGTCTTAGTTCGGGTGTTAGGGTCGAGTCCTAGATCGATCATTGGGGTTGTTTATTGGTTTAATAATTATTTTCCTAAATACTAATATCTAGTATCAAGTCAAAAATAAAATATATTTTATGTAAAATGTTTTTCATTGACCAACCAAACATGAGAAAATAAGTTAGAAATCTACTTGTTTTCCAAGAAAATTTTTTCTAAGAAAACATTTTCCTTCGTAGCAAAGAGACCCTTGAGCTATAATTTACCAAAATGATATTATTGACAGATAAAAGGTCAATAAACAATACAATCGAAATAATGTCTCTAAAGAAATAATAAAATTTTATTTAAATATCATGTTTTTGTATACATTGGAGTTATAAAATTACCAAAAAGAAAGTAAATTATAGTTAGAAGCACTACATAAGTTGAGATCAGTAACAATTGTTTTAAAGGGACGTCTCTAAGTGATATAATATAAATTATAGTAATTGGGTAGATATACGATACGAACAAGATGAAAATCGAGCTCGAGCTGAATGTAACAATAAACTTATTTTTTCTCTGGTAACTAAGCCGTACGCAGATTCGAATAAGTTAAAATCAACATATATAGGCTTAATTCGTGTTATACACTATTTTGAAGTATCAACATTTTATTGTTAGTATATTGTAAGGTGATTTCTTTACTTAACTTTGGTCAATATTCTTGGTAAATAGTCAGATGAGATCTTCATCCGCATTGTTACTTTGAAACATTGATTTTAGTCTAGTAGAAACTTTGGTTCAGATCCCATGGTTGTTAATTTGATTTGGGACTAGTTATTGAATTGTTTTAGATGTTTTAATTGTAGTGTTGACTTCTGCCAATACTTCATCGAGATGACCTCCCTTAGTTGTTTTGTCCATTTTTGTTGAGTCTGCAACGTCATTTTTGGTTGGAGAGGAACCACACCAGCGACGACTGGAGATGTTAGCAATCTTTGTTGATGTGGCTCGTGGCCACTGCAGAGAAATTGGAGAAAATATTTTTTCGTCGCTCCTACAAAGCTCTCCTTTGCTCTTGTGACATCGCACTTGCGATGAATGTCCCGTGGGAGTGACGATCACTGAGTGTTTTAAGTCTCTTCTCCAATATATTTCTAAGTTTATAGAATACTTAGAGATCATTGAAGCAGGCTCAAATACTGTGGAAAACCCCTACTTCTTGCTCATTTCTTGTGATTCTAAGGTAAAATTCTTCCCTTTTATTTTCTATGTCACTTTTGAGCTTAAATTCCGCATTTGATTATTGTTTTGGGTCTCAAATTCTCATTTAATCTCACTTATTTAAAGAAAGTTCTTCGGACATTTTGAGGTCTGAAGTCACCCATCTTTGTCCAATTTTAGGGCATATGACCTTACCTTGAGGAGAACATAATGACGAAGTTAGTTTTATGTTCTATTGTCAAGCTCTGCGGGTCATTTTTTGACCCATTTTTTTGTTCAAATTTTCTATCATCGATATGGGTATCATTAGTCATATATTGATGTGTAGATCGTATTTTTGATATTGGAAGCGATCCAAAGCTTTTTGGAAGGAAAAATATTTCGACTGACAGTTTGTGATTGCAGTTCAGCTTTGAGGTAGGTTACAACTTCCTCCCTCTAGATTTTTCTTAGTTAGATTATATATATTATGAGTTTCATGATCGTTAAGAAGGATTTTAGAGTAGATTTAGGCTTGTATGATCCTTATGTGTGAATTCACCATTTTTGAGAAATTAGAATTGTTCTTTAGCCTTAAGCCTTAGTTTAGGTTGTTCGTAGTCTTGACTTTATTAGAATAGAGTCCTTAGAGTATTTTAGGGAATTTAAACTTAGTCATAGAAGTTTGCTTGCTCGTTTAGTGGTTTATGTTATCTTACTTCAGATGGTTGTTTTTATCTCTTTTATTAAGATTATGGTCCCGAGGCCTTTGATATGGAATGACAGAAATTCCAGGTTATTATGATTATTCTATGGAAGGTGTTTTATACTATTTTTATGTGATTGATATGTGTATGTATTTATAAATCTATGATTGACACAAACTCATGTGTATTGTATTTGCATTGGGTTATAGCATGAAATAGAGGGAAAAGAGATACTAGTTTATGGTTTTTAAATCAATCTACCTCAATGTTTACTTGATTTGGGTTCCGTGGGAGCGTACTTCTAGTTTACCGATGGAAATTGAAATATTATAAAAGTAACTATTTTGCGGTTTTTCAGTTTTGAAGAAGTTTTACCCTTGACCAACTAATTTTCTGATTTTGAATGATTTACTACTACTACTTAGGGTCCGCGGTGATGCTCCTCTGACTGTTTCATTTTTTTTTTGTTATGAGTTTGAGGCGCATTCTGGATAGCTCGACTGATCGTTCCGAAGATTACCTATTGCTATGAGTATGAGGGATTATTCCAAATGGACCAAGGGATCATTCCTGGCTTTAATTTTATTGCATATGTTGTTAAGATCCAATGGGACTAAAAATGCACTCGGGGAGCCTATGAAGCAACCAACAAGGTAATTTCAGAATTTTTTAACTTTTATTATATATGTAGTTGAGCTCCAGCAGGCCTGTAATATGTCTCGAGGATTTTTACTTTATGCATTGGCCACATATGCATTCCACCATCTCATTTTATACGTCATTTCTCTGATATGCATATATAGAGTGTGATTTCTCTTATTGTTATTATCTTTACCATCACTGCTTGCGAGTATGTCCTTCTAGTGTATTTTTTTACTTATAGTGTTCACACTATTCCACTTCTTATAATATATAATATATTTTTGAGCTTGGTCAGCCTATAATGCCTATGGAGTACCCCGTATATTGGTATGCATACTATACTTTTGCATCTTTTTTTGGCGCAATGCATAGTACGAGTCATTCATGCTGATATTGACTCATTCGAGGACATCCTATTTTTTGGATAGTTGTGAGCTCTTAGCGGTCAAAGGATTACTACTTTTCACTTTGGATATGTTGTCTTTACTTTTGTATTTTGATCGATACTGGTGTTTTGTATATCTCTATTCATGTACTTTAGATGTTCTTGTATCGGTGACACGAGGTAGGGGATTTTGTTACTTTGTATATTCGTCTTTTTCGGTCTCTTTTGGGCCCTTTTGGTATATTTTGTATATATATATGATAGAGGTCCACTCTTATATTATTTGTTGTTTATGTATTAGTTGTTTCTATATTTCTCTATTATATGTACGTTTATCTTGCCTGCAGGTGATTTATGAAAGGCGTCATTATGATCTGATTTTTCTTCGTGACTGTGTGGTTTTAGAGCCTTAGGTTTATCGGTCTTACTACTACAAGAGAAAGTGTTGTCTAGTTTCTTGTGGATCGGCACAATGAAGTTGATATCGTATCTTTGGGAGGCTATAGGTCATTCTTCGGAATATTTCACCTTATTTTCTCCTTATCGTGTGTATTTCTCATTCGACGACATCTTGTTGTTTGGATAGTGGTGAGCTCTTATCCTTTAGAGGATTGCTACATTTCGTTCTCTATATGTTGTCTTTATTTTTATTTGATTGATAGTGATGTTATGTGTAGCTCTATTCATGTACATTAGATGAACTTGTACCAGTGACACCACGTACGAGATTTGGTTCCTTTGTATATTCGTCTTTTCCAGTCTTTTTTGGGCCCTTTTTATATATTTCGGATATATCTATGATAGGGGTCCATCTTATATTATTATTGCTTTTGTGTTAGTTATTTCTAGATTTCTTTATTGTATGTATGTTTATCTTGCCTACGGGGGATTTATGATAGGCATCATGATGATCTGATTTTGGGTTGTGACAGTGCGGTATTAGAATTTTAGGTTTATCGGTCTTACTATTACAAGAGAAAGTGCCTTTTAGATTCTTTTGGATCGGTAAAATGACATTGATATCCTATCTTCGGGATGCTATAGGCCATTCTTAGGAGTATTTCACCTTATTTTCTCCTTATCATATATTCTTCTCGTTCGAGGACATCTTGTTGTTCGGATAGTGGTGAGGTCTTAGCATTTAAAGGATTGCTACTTTTCGTTCTCTATATGTTGTCTTAATTTTTTATTTTGATGGATAGTGATTTTATGTATATCTCTATTCATGTACTTTAGATGTTCTTGTATCGGTGACACGAGGTACGGGATTTGGTTCTTTTGTATATTCATTTTTTTCGGTCTCTTTTGTGCGCTTTCTGTATATTTTGTATGTATCTATGATAGGGTCCATTCTTATATTATTATTTCTTTTCTGTTAGTTATTTCTAGATTTCTCTATTGTATGAATTTTTATCTTGCCTACGGGGGATTTATGATAGGCATCATTATGATCCAACTTTGGGTCATGACAGTGTATATGTCTTACTATTACTTGAGCATGTTCCTTCTAGCGTCTTGTTGATCGGAACAATGACATTTATATCCTATCTTTGGGAGGCTATAGGCCATTCTTTGGAATATTTCACCTTATTTGCTCCTAATCATATGTTCTTCTCGTTTAGGGACATCGTGTTGTTCGTATAGTGGTGAGCTCTTAGCATTAAAAGGATTGCTACTTTTTCCTTCTCTATATGTTTTCTTTATTTTTGTATTTTGATGGATAGTGATGCTCTGTATAGCTCTATTCATGTACTTTAGATGCACTTGTATTGGTGACACCAAGTATAGGATTTGGTTCCTTTGTATATTCATCTTTTCTGATCTCTTTTGGGCACTGTTTGTATAATATATATATATATATATATATATATATAATATGATGTTGTAAAATAGAATTAATATTACTAAATTAAAGATTTTTAGTAAATAATTATAATTGAACAAACATAGGACAAGTGTGTTTAAATTATTAATACATATTGTCACAGAGTTACTTGTATTTTGAGATCAAAATGACCAGATATCATTAAAACATTTCAAAATACATTCAAAGTTTAAATATGAGAGAAAGTGATATTTCTATAATAATATTATTTCTTACGCCACTTAATTTTGTAAACAAATCTAACCAACAAAATAGAAAAAAAATAATCATTCAAAAAATGTCACCAATAGTCTTTCCTCTTAAGGTTATGAACATAAATGATGTAAACCATTTAAGTAGAAATTTTATCTTAAATATTCATACTTGAAATTTAGTATGTGCATGACACTAATAAGAATTACCATAAGTATTTTAATATTTTATCTTTATATGTAACATATCATTTATAAAATATTATTACTCATTTAATATTTGAGCAGTCTATCATAGAGAGGTAATTTTACTAAAAAAAAGTGTACTTGGTTGTTATAATGAATGATGGTTATATATACTATAGTAGAATAATTTAATTTTAATATATGAATAATATCACCTATGGTGAAAAATATTTCATTTCATTAAGTTTCTACCTTATCTTTGTGGAATTGTAGTTTTCTCCTTTTTTTCTGTCGAATACATGTAATATAGTTGTTGTCTAATGAAAGTATCTCGTATCTCATAGAAGTTGTATCATTATATAAAATATTTAAATTTTTCAACGATAAAAATTAATAGATGAATAAAATTAAAAGTATTATTTATAGAATCATTAATTTGATTTCAGATCATCTTATGATCAATCACTATTTTTTTTAATCTATTTTTATATAGCTAGTAAGGAGTGTATCTTGTGACATAAAGAAAAATTATACGGAACAATACATAGCCATTAAAGAAGGAAAACGAAAATATATGTTCATGTTATATTCACCCTAGTGTTTCATTTGATTTAAATATCTTGTCACTAACACTTTACTTTCTCCAATTATTTTTACATACATATCCATTAAAAAATAATTATTAAAATGGCTAAGTAATCATATTATAAGTAAAAGTAAAAGTCTATTTTTGAAATAGTGAATTTAACATCAAAACTAATAATTCAATGGACAACGTTGATACCCATTGTTTTAGCAAAATTAGGAAGAAATTCCTTCGTTTGAGGGAAAAGCATATAAATAAAAAAAAACAAAGAAGCAATATCTTACCCAAATCATATGTTTTTTTTCATATCTGTTTAATAGTATTGTCTTTCCCATAACTTTCCATCACTATTAACTCATAAAATGGTAACAAAAAATACGAGTGTTAATTGATGAATGATTTGCTACATTTTTTTCACCAACTCTTTCTTATGAGGTACCTCGAATTTTGTTGAATTTCGAACTTAAACAATTTTTTCAAAGAAAACTTGAGATTTTTTAAGAAGAAGTAGAAGAGTAGAGAACTTCAAGAAATTGTAGTTTAAAAGTGTGAGGAAACTCCTCTATTTATAGCTACCAAATAGTAGTATGAATAGGTCTTAATTGTGTCTTATCCGAAAAGTCACAACTTTTCGAAAAAGTCACTGCTTATTGGAAAAGTCACAACCCTTTGAAAAAGGCACAACTCATCAGAAAAGTTACAACCCTTCGAAAAAGTCACAACTTAATGAAAAAGTCACAACCAGTCAGAAAAGTCACAACTCATTGAAAAAGTCACAATCCTTAATTTGAAAAGGTATCTACTTTCAATATGATAAAATTAATTAAATTAATAAATAAAATAAATTGAGTTTTTTTAATTGGGGGTATTATAGTAATTCAACATTCAAGTTTGGGAGTTCGTGCTTTTAAGGTAGTATAGATAGATATAGATTTTGTATATATCTATGATAGGGGTCCATTCTTATATTATTATTATTGATTCTTTGTTAGTTATTTCTTGATTTCTCTATCGTATGTACATTTATCTTGCCTACAAGGGATTTATGATAGACGTCTTATAATCCTATTTTGGGCTGTCACAATGTGGTATTAGAGACTTACACTTCTTAGCCGTTCTAATACAAGAGCAGGTGCCTTCTAATGATGTCCATATCCTATCTTTGGGAGTCTATAGGCTATTCTTAGGAATATTTCACCTTATTTGCTCCTTAGAATGTGTTCTTGACTCTATCGACTTCTAAACTTTGTTTGTTTCATTATTTTTCAAATGGTTAGGACGAGGTCATCTGCGAATAGGCATGAGATTCTTGTGCCTACATATAGGGCCCCAGCTAGGAGTCGAGGCAGAGGAAAACCTAGAAGTTGAGGTAAGTCTTGAATTCTCACACCAACTCAAGGTCAGGATAGGGAACTTTCACCAAAGTTTAACATTGAGATAGAGTATGTTCAACATCAGTCGTATGGTGTAAGACTAGCCCAACCTCTGACATGATTTGAAGCTACATCAGTTATTCAAGACATTTTGGTTAGTATCCTCAGCTTCTTGGAGGGTATGTCTCGGCTAAGATTGGAACTGTGGTGGGTTCTCGGGTTTGAAACAAGGCTCAGACTTTTGTGAATGCAACATCTCAGGGTGTCCCGGTTCCAAAAAGACAGCCTTCTGCAATGACTTATTGTCTAGTAGTTCTACCGGCACTAGTTATTGCTTAGTCAATTAAAGCCATACCAGTTATGGCTTCTTAAAAGCAGAAGATGTTGGGTTAGTTCATCATATTGGGTCCTCCAAGGTTTTCAGGTACCGTGACCAGGACAAAATAAATTTATGGTAAGTTGTTAGGAGAGGTTGAATAACCTTGTCCTAGTAGAGTCACATATGGTTGATTATACTATGTTTGATAAGAAGGGGCTAGTAAAGGAGTAGTGGAAGTCGTACCGCGAGTATAGGCCAACCAGGTCACCTCTGATGAATTGGGATTGATACTCCAAGGCTTTCTTAGAGAAGTATGTTCCCCATAATATAAGAGAGAGGTTTTGGGATGAGAATAAGGATCTTCCATAGAGATCGATGCCTTTTTGAGTATGAGACGCAGTTCTACAAGTTAGCGAGGCATGTTGTTATGATTATGCGAACAAAGCACTAGCAGATTAGCTGGTTTATCAGACGATTAGCTTTACTCCTCATTTGACAATAGAGAAACTAGTGGCATCCGGTTCTTCATTTCTCTAAGTTATGGATCATGCATATATTTTTGAGTGAATATTTTGTGAGGCCTGTGGAGGCACTGACAAGAGACACGCCGTCAGGGTGCTCATATATGATGAAGTTGTACAAGTCCTTGTTCTAAAACGAAAAAACAACAAGGTCAGTATAGCTGACAATGCACATCTATACAACCCAAAGTCGAAAAGTCTCTAAGAGTAGTATAATTGGCCGAGACAAGTCCCCTACCTAACCATCAGTAATACATAAAAAAAAAAACTCACAAACCTCTGGATTTAGGAATTTTGGAAGAAGTTGAGCTGACCAATATGCTGGAACTCGACTACTTTACTGAAGAGACTTGTGTACCTATCTGTCAGGATCTATAGGTCATAAATGCTCAACTATGTTCCATTCTTAGGGCATAGGCGTTTGTATGCAAAATAAATTACCCAACTTTAGAGATCTGAGTTGAACCAAGGATTGGAAGATGGGATCACCTTGAATTGATTTCACAACTCGAAACAAATTAGCAAATTGAATCCTTAACAAGCATGATTGTATATATAAATAAAGGGTGGTTTAGTAACAATATAAATTCGTCAATATCAAATAATAAAATAGGAAATCAACATGATTATGGTATACCAAATTTGGAGAAGATTAGAGGTGTCCGCATAACAATTGGGGTTTCAATTCGAATAGGTAAAGATTAACCGTAATAAAACCGATTGGTACATGGATAGTGTTTGGTCTAGGCTATTCTTTGATATTCTCTCAAACTATCCAATGTATGTCCCTTGATTCTCTGAAACTCCAAGACCCTTTCAAACAAAACACCAACATTGCTTGAGTAGGTAGACTAACCCTAGCTCATATCATTACATGTGAAACTACTCGGATTATCCCATCCTTGGCTCAAACCCATAGATTAATTTCAACAAGACCTCACAATTGAGTCTTACCCAACTCCATTTTGGTCTTCGAAGCTAAAACACTGCTAGAGAGTTCAATCAATATTTGCAACCACCGATTTTTAGATTAAAACTTCAATACAACAATAGATTCACGTCATACAATCAATTTTAGAGACTATCAATAAATTTTAGAGTTGATCAATAAATACCCAATCAGGGTTTTAAGCCCCCATCTAGCACACACACCCCTAACTAAGGATTTAGCTGCTCATTAAAAAAACAAGAAATAGAGTGAATATCCATATAGGAAATCTCCATTCCAAGCAATGTTGATTAACAAAATCTAAAATCCTAGCTTAGAGTGACACAAATCTGAGGCTTCTTCCTCTACAAGCTAAGAAGTTCTTCACCATCCTCTATGAATATCTCTTTTCACAAAAGAGGTCTCTCCCCATTATCCCTAATTGTCAAATGATAATGATACATAATTACATAAATCTATATTCTATCCTTGAAATCTTCAAAAGGAAGCACTAGTTTCCATAATTGCATTTTTCCCTTTAGCTTTCATAGTTGCGTTTGGACCGATAAAACTCCGACCCAAAATTATGGAGCATCAGTGACTTTCTCAATTTGACCTTCGGTTCTCACAGGAACATCTGCATTAGGAGCAACGAATTTCCAATCAATCACGGTACCGTGTCAATTAAAATGTTAGTACTGAGGCAGTCTTGGTTCATTCAAGTCAGTGTTTAGCTGATGAGATGCATGTTGGTTACTGCGGGACGTCAGTTTATTCATTAATGTTCTTCAATGATTTTCAGCTTCAAATCCATCAAACTTGCTTTTTTTAAGGAATGCCTACATACAAGAGGACTAGGTCCTAAACCCCTTTACTTAGCATTAAAATATGGCAATATTTCACAAATTTGAATCTAAAGAGTTGGTAAAATACCAACTCATCAAACCGCGAAACTTGAACTATAACTTCTTCTCAAGCAAAATACTCACTAAGTATAGGACTTAAGCTCGGGTATACCCAGTATACGATTCACATAATTACATATTTGACTCAAAATCATTAAAAAGAATAGAGTCAAAATAAAAGGACTCTATACAATCACATATCACCTAAGGTTCCACCATCAATCGTTAGGCAAAGGTTTTTCTTCTTTTCAAACAAAACATTGTTACTTCTAATTGTGAGACAATTTTTTCATTCAAGAACAATTTTAAAGCATCTCAAGTCAATGGCATCAACATTCTCGATTTGCCTAAAGATTCACACGAATGTATCATATTCATGCAACTCAATTGAAATCAAGACATCATGATTCACATGAAGGATGTAATGTCATTCACACAAGAGAGAATATCATACACATGAAGTATGTAAATTCAAAGGATTATAGATCATGCAAAAATACTCACTCTCATGAATGAATTCAAGTGTACATATTGGCTCATAGGCTTGTTATGTATGTAGATCACCACTAATGTAGATTAAGAAGGTATGACTTGGTTGTTCCCTCATTTTATTGTGCTAACCTATAGTGCTAAGACAATGACTTTAGAGATCCCGGGTAGGGAAATATTAGATGGGGAAGTGGGTGAAGAAACCTATGCCAGTAAAGATCATATCCTTCCTTTGGGCTAGTAATCCTGTAGGGCGGGGTTCTGTGGCCTTTTTGGATCATATTTGGGATGTTTTGCAGAATCCCCTTCTATTGAGTCTATCCCCTCGAATAGGGATATTGACTTGGAGTCAAGCACTCGTCCAATTTCTATTCCTCCCTATTGCATGGCTCTGATAGCATTGAGGGAACTCATGAGTCAATTGTAGGAACTTCTTGATAAGGGGTTCATTCATCGTAGTGCTTCTCCCTAGGGTGTTCAAATTTTTTTGTGAAGAAAAATGATGGTAGTATGAGAATGTGCATAGATTAACAACAATTGAATAAGGTCACAATCCCGAACAAGTGCACCTTACCTTGTATAGATGATCTATTTGACCACTTGCAGGGAGATTCAGTCTTCTATAAGATTGACTTGAGGTCAGGCAGGCTACAACCAGTTAAAGATTAGACCTGAGAACATACCTAAAATAGCCTTCAGAACTCAATATGGACACGATGAGTTCTTGGTAATATCTTTTGGGTTGACTAATGCGCCACAAACCTTTTTGAACTTGATAACTAGGGTTTTTTAACCATTCTTGGATTTCTCTGTGAACGTGTTTATAGATGATATCTTGATCTACCTCAAGGGAATGCAGAAGCATGTAGATCACCTTTATATTGTTCTAGGTATCTTGAGGAAATAAAAGTTGTATGCTAAATTTTCCAAGTGCTTCGAGACCCTAGCTGTGAGAAACAAGCCATTTGAATTGAAGGGATAGCCACTTCTTCTGGGCTACCGTGGGTTCTTCCTTTTCTCGTTGTCCATCTTCTCAGACACATACATTTATGATTTTTACTTATCTTCTTGTGGTGTAATCCTTTTATTCTAGACACTTTAGAGTATTGGTACTCTGACTTTCAGGTTCTATAGAGTTAAAATCAACATTTGTTTTGGTTGACTGGATGATTTTATGGAAACTCAATCTTTTAGTTGTCTTTAAACTGTTTCTTAGTACTTTATATCATGACTTGGTTCTTAAATGGTTTGATGGGTTAAATTTAGGTTGGTAGTTGATTCTTTGTCACGACCCAACCCACCTGGCCGTACGGGCACCCACTCTAACACCAAAGTAGGAGAACCCTCATATCCCAATAGTTAAAATGTGGAAAATTAACGACAAACGGAGATGAATGAAATCATAGTGTTTTTATAAATGAAAAACTTCTTTAATAAATTCAGGTTAAAACTTGTAAAGTAATTAAAATCCCCAAGGATCTAGTTTAAACAGGTACAAGAGCTACTAAGAGTAAACACTGGACATAATATAAACGACACATCTCCCACCATGCGAAAGGAAAAATAGAAGTTGCTGGAGATTTCTTTGTCCTCACCTAATGTAACATCACCGACTTGCATCCAGTCTATGCCCAAAAAGCCATAGCAAGAGTAGTATCAGTACAAAATCACAAGTACTGGTAGGCATCATCCGTCAAACCGACACCCACCGCATAACATAAGAAATCAACTAGAAAAAATGTGCAATAAACCACTCGCTTCTCCACCTTTACCCCCTCTAGAATACCTTAGAATTACACTAGCACCCTTACTACTAACCACCTTCTCAGTAAACCTACTTACTAGGTTCTTGATCTTAGCCTAACCATTTAAACACATAGGAAAGTCCACAAATACAACTACAAGCATTTCGACTAAGCACCCAGGACATACCCTTACTTTCTCTTCTATGTTACCCAGCCCTTGCCACATGGCACATTATATCAGGCTTTTAACTACCAACCACAAATTCCTTCCTCCAAGGTGAAATCCACCCAAGTAATTACATCACGTACACTACCCCCACTTCTCTCCATTACAACACACGGACAACCCTTGCTCTTAATTATTATGACCAATGAACCCTTAGCCTTCCCAATTCATTCGACAACACGATACACAACAAGTTCACTCAACACAAAAGAACAATCAGATATCCTCATAACCATATAACCACTCCGGGGAATTACAATATCATTTATCATTACGAACTATGTTCAATTTCACAATCATCTAAATACACAATTATGTCAAGTCATTGGTCCTCTTATGGAACCGAAACCCAAATTGTTAGCATACTAGAATGTGATACCCGATCCAATGTTTAGGCCGGAATGTGGCAATCGATCCCATTTTTAGGTCGGAACGTGGCAACCAATCCCATCTTTATGTCGGAACGTGGCAACCGATCCAAGTTAGTGTGTTATAACGCAACACCCAATCCATTCAACAAGCCACAATCACAATCACAAGTGCATTCTGATAATAATTAAATCAAGTCATGATTCATGGCATTCATCATTCGTCTATCTTATTACAAATAGTGTGGCCAATAATGCAGCATTGCATACATACACGTATTATCAAGAAGCAAGAACAACATATATTTCCTAATCATGAAATCACAACCATCATAATGAAGTATTCATCGACATATATCACTTAATAATAATTCGACCAACTTAGCCCTAGTACAGCACCTATGGCTTCTTCCCATGATTAATCATATTTTGTTCGGTGCACGAAGGCCTATGCATAAATCCTACCATTTATTTACATTATATTATGAGTGAGCAAAAATTTATAACTATTCAACTAATAAAACCTATCCTAC
>NW_006238949.1:1861398-1871010 GCF_000226075.1 Solanum tuberosum | reverse complement strand
ACTGGAGTAGACGACTAGAGGTGTGTAGCCCGACTCAGACAATTAACCCTATAAATCAGTAACTTGACAACTATAATTAGTTCTAAGCCTATAATATGATACATGAGATTCAATACTTGCTGCAGCCCTGGGATTTTCCAACTATTGTAAGTAAAATTATTATTTTGTTCTTGCATTCTTTTGTTTTGGCTCTATTAAATAAATAGTTAGATCAGTATAATTTAGTAAAAATAGTTTATTGACAAGTCCTTTGGGTTCGATAATCTGGTTCTTTTAAGAGCCACTATATTACTTGCGCGACCGCGTACACTTGTGTGTGCAATTGGGAGCAACAGCCTTCATCCCTTTAAGAGTGAAAATTTTTCCCTTCCCTTTTTAACCTTAAACTGTTTATTTCTATTGCTTTCTATCATAAAACTTTCATAACTTGCAGTCTTAACTAATGGAAGATCTAAATGAGGAAAAATTACCCTTTGTCCTATTTCCCACCGCTGCTAGTCGAGAATCTTTTTGGAACAACAAGTTCTGTTGTGAAAGGGGCTTCGTCTTACTCAGGCTGGAGGGAAAAGAACTTGATTTCTATGCTCTCCTGATTGAGTTTGGGTGGGCTTCACTGACCGAGACTCTCCATGCCACGCGTTTTGACTAGGTGAGGAAGTTCTATGCTATCCTTCCCACCGTCGGCTGGGACAATCCTCACCCCATCATCCGCTCCCTGAACGTCACTGCTATAAATGAGGTACTAGAGTTGCCCAAGGCCTCGAATGCTGAGTATGAGGTTAAGTTGAGGGAGATGGATTTGGGCTGGCTGTGGGACACACTGGTGGAGCTTGCAAGTCGAGACAGGGTCTATTAGTCTACTGCTGAGGGGATTACTACTGCGGACTGGTCACCAGATGCTAAGAGGTGGCTTCACTTGGTCACTAGGAGGATTCGCCCGTGGTGGCATGCGCAGTGCAGGGCATCGAGATTAATGTGTGTCAGAACGCAACACCCGATCCATTTAACAAGCCATAATCACAATCACAAGTACATTCTCATAATCATAAAATCAAGTCATGATTCATGGCATTCATCATTCGTCTATCTCATTACAAATAGTCTGGCCAATAATGCAACATTGTATACATACGCGTATTATCATGAATCAAGAACAACATATATATCCTAATCATGAAATCACAACCATCATAATGAAGTATTCATCGATATATATCACTTACCAATAATTCGACCAACTTAGACCTAGTTCAGCACCTAAGGCTTCTTCCCATAATTAATCATCCTTTTTTCGGTGCACGAAGCCCTATGCATAAATCTTACCATTGATTTACATTATATTACGCAGTGAGCACATATTTATAACTACTCAATTAATAAAACCTAGCCTAATTGGGCGCCAAGCAACTGCACATAGTTTTTGCTTTGATTCTCGTTTTTCCTGACTTCGTCATGGTGATCTTGACCAGAAATCCGCCATCCCGCGCGCTCCTTATGCTAGAAATCTCCTTCTCTTTCCTTCCCAAGCTTAGAGCAGCTTTTTGGAGGTTTCTAGGGTGGTTTACGTCTAAATTAGGTATTTTAGAAAGAAGGAGAAAATAATATTTCGTGTTATTTATATTATGTCTCGCTTATCCCGCTCTGGCACCAGCTAACCCTGCCGTGGAACCACCGCCCTAGTGGCATCCGGCCTGCCCTGGTGGGATAGTGGCCCTGTAATTTTTGAATGTTTGCTTTTCTTAAATAACGACGGTTCGGGTCGTTACATTCTTCCACCGTTGGGTTAGTGTGGGTGCCAATCATAGCATGTCAGGGTTGTCATATTCTTAAGGAAAATATATCTCAGATTTGAGAAAGAATAGATAGATTTTTAGAAAGTAAGCATGTTTAACTATAAAGAAGTATACGTCATTTTTGAGAAAGCATAGTCTTATGTTCTTAGAAAAGCACAATCTTGAGCTTTTCATAAAAGCATAGTCAAGTTTTTAAAATAAAGTTTATTTGAGTTCCATTCAATGCTAAAGAAGTATTATTGAGTATAGGCTCAAAGTAATAGATTTGTTGTTTTACCCATAAAGTCGAATATTTTTACAGCTATTGAGCATCATTGCATTATTTTGAGAGTAGTACTAAGCATCGAGTTGGGTAAGGGTTAAGATAATTCAAAACCACCAAAAACTACACCACCAACATAGGATAAGATCGTGTCGTTGGTTCGGATGACTCCTCAAAAAGCCCCTAATAAGGGCTCAAAGATTGGATCTAGTGGTTTAGTTCGTTCTTTACCTTGGCAAGGTATTGCATGGCTCTGGCAACGTGGGCAAGGAATTTTATCATCATGAGGCTCACGTTATTGTAGTCGGTTAGAAAATATCCCCAAGAAAAGTAAAAATGTATTATTTTCAATATTTGCTACTATTACATGCACATTTAGTTGTAAATGTTGGTTGTTAATCTATACATGCATACTTTACTTATCAATTAACTTTTTTACTGTCTACCTTCAGATTTACTCTTTTAGTTCAGTATATTCAGTTTAGCTAGTTGCTTTATTTGGCTACTGTACATACCATAAATTTCATGTACTAACCTAATTCGGCGTTGCACCATTTTATGATACAGATTCAGGTACTCAAGACAACTAACTCATCATTATGGCCCCTTTCATTCAGCTTTCGTAAGACCTCTTATTTTCAGAGTTCTCCCGTTTGTTTAGAATATTAGTAGTCGACATATGTTGTTAGTAGTATTTAGGTAGTCTGATCTTGTCTCAGTATCCTATCTAGTTATAACTTTCAACATTATTCTACACACACACACACACATATATATATATATATATATATATATATTTACTTATATATCTCTTATTAATTAATTAACATATCTCATATGATTGGTTAAGTTCCATTTAATAATTTTATTTTTTATTTTATATAATAAATATTTTATTTTATTTTACGTGTATGTATTATTATTTTATTTATTATTTTACAAAATTAGAAAAAAAAAAGAAGGTAAGAATAATATTGTTGTAAGATTAGAAAAAAATAAAAAAATAACAATTAAAGATTTAAACCCTTCAAAAAATGTATAATATTAATTAAAAATTTGAATATAAACATTTTAATTTAATAAAAATAAAAATTTTAATTTAATTTCTTGTAATAGATGTTTAAACTAGTTTTTCTCTATAAAATAATTTTAATATTAAAAGTACATTAATACTTGCCCTTAATCGTAATTTGACACTAAAAACACTTTTTTTAAAAAAGATTAACCAAACACAATTTTCTTATAAAAAAAAACACTTTTCAAAAGAATTAGCCAAACACAAATTATTATTTTTTAAATCATTTTACTGAAAAGCTATTTTAAAAAAGTTCTTTTGAAAATAAGCAGTTTTTAGCAGCAATGCCAAACATGCTGTAAATTTATAGATTGAACTAAAAAAGAAAATTTGTTGTTTGTGCGGTGTAAAATGGAATCACATTAATTTCTTATTAGCTTAACTGACATTATAAAAAAATGATATTCATATCATAAAAAATGTATGTCTGTTGATCAACAGTGCTATATTTATATCAGTATAATACTTTACTTAAAGTGGGCAAATCTCATAACTAAATTAAGTTGAATTACGAAAAAGTTCATTAAAATTTGATTGATGATATGATCTTACTAATTAATCCTCATAATTATTGTTGCTCAAATGAAATAAAAAGACAAAATGACTAAATAATTAATTCAAACTATTTGAAGACATATCAATTATTGTCATTATTACAATTAAAAGAAGACGATAAAACGAATAAGTTCTACATTTAATTTCAAGAAAAATCACCTAAATACACATCTAATTTTACCATAATCTCTAAAATTCCCTATAATTTATAAAAATTTCAAAAATTCCCTCTCGGATACATCACTCTCCTCTCGCTATACATCCATATACCATTCTCAGATACATCCCTCCACTCTCTGATACATCCCTCACATATGTATCCAGATGTTTGCTTATGTATCCGGATGTCCTATCCCCTCTCTAAGACATTCCTCCCCTCTCAGATACATCCCTCACCTATGTATCCATATGTCCAGTGATGTATCCGAAATCCATAAATTTTTAGGGATTTTTGTAATTTGAAAAAGAGAAAGGAAATAATGTAATTAGCTCTTAACACTATGAGATTTATGTATATTATACTTAATTTAAACTTTGAAAATGGTAGACATCAAAATTTTGTAGGACTTTACAAGACGAGTTCTATTTCAGTTTGGATTTTTGGAGACTACTCTACCCTAAACCCCAAGTCGTGTCTATATAAAGGGTAATATATTCCTTCTATATGAAGGGTAATATATTCCCTTGTAGAGACATCTCAAAAATTCCATAAATTCATGAGATATTCATAAAGAGATCAATATGTGGCCTCCTACTTTGAGAAATATACTACTAACAGCCCTCGAATCCCGGAGAGATTTAGAGAGAAGAATCAAGAAAGAACATAATTGTCCGCACATTATTTATCAATAAAATATTCTTGTTTCTTTAGATTGCAATTTATTTTCCAGCATATTAAAATATGTTGGAATCAAATTGACACGCCTAGTGAGACCAAATCTGTCCTTCATCTCATCACTCATAAATGAAATAGGCAAATATGAAGCTACACAATCACAAAGATGGAAGCTTCATTTTTATGAGTATTTCATGTCTCATCAAGTCTACACTCTGACAAGCCATGAAGTAGGGGACATTTGTTGACATTACTTTTTTTTCGAATTTTACAAGACGTGCTTAATTCTAGCTTGGACTCTATTACTCTACCCTAAACCCTAGCTTATATATAAAGAGTATCATATATTTTGAATATTCCTTAAACTCTTGGGATACTCACAGTGAGATAAAAATATGTTACACTCTTCTTGATAACCAAACATTTCAAGAAGATCCACAAAATCCTCCTTACATGGAGATCAAGTTCAAATCATCCTTAATTCGAGAAATACGCCACTAACAGTCCTCGAATCAAGAAGAAATCTTACGAGAGAAGAATCAAGGGATCAACAAATTTATATTCACAATCGTGATGAATAAAGTTATTATTCAGTTTTTTTAATGATTTCAGTATATATTCATACTTAGAAAATTTGTTGCAACTTGCAAGAAAAGAAAATTGTATTAGGAACCTTGTGGGTGGTTAAAATTTGTAACAATATAGTATGTGCCAGAAAAATATTAAAGGCTAGAATTACTTATTTTGAAACCTTGATTTACAATGTTTTTCTTGCCTCTCTATAATTATTTTCTCTCTTCAGCACCATAACTCTAGGTTTTCCTGCGTATTCACTGACAATCATGGACGTTCAGGCAACTAGACAGCCTCCTCGGGAGGTTGCTCAGCCTCTCCAGACAATCATAACTTAGTCGGGATCCATAACATCCCAACCCCTAACATATGCAATAGTATCGTTGAATCCAAGAGCAACCCCTATTAATCAAATCCATGACATATATATCTACACGATAAGCCAATGAAAATAATGTCACGCTCTGAGCCTACACCTTGGGTGTGGCCGGGACATAAAACTACTATTGGTCCTAAGCAAACCTTCTAATTGACTTACTACTATATTGAAGGCTATAACCCATATGTGGAAGCTTTTAAAAGATGAGCTTATAAGAAATTTTGAAACAAACACAAATACTTTATTTAAGGTTTTGAAAATCTGAATTATATATATATATATATATAAACAACGTTTAGCGATCGATTTTAGCAAAGAATTATATTCCGTCACTAAATAACGACGGATTCGCAATGGATTTACCATTTTGTTGCTAGAATAACAAATAATTTTTTGAGTTATGATATAGTGACGCATTGGCGACGGAATATTTAATTTGTCACTAAATATTAGCGCGAAATTATGGCGCCCAAATTTTTCCTACAGATTTAGCAACAAATTAGCTGTGAAAAATTTAATTAATATTTCGCGACGGAATTAGTGACGAAACAAAGGTCGCTAGACTTTTAAATATATTTTTATAAAATTACATTATATAGTGACGGAAAAATCCGTCGTTAAAATTTATTTTAAATAAATATATTTATTTGGTAGCGACAAAAGTTATAATTCGTTGTTAAGTCCGTTGCAAAATTACTTTTATGTCATATGTTCGAGGGCACAAATTCATTTCAACTCTTTAGAACCTCTCGATGAAGTAAGCTCTCCAATGGAACACTCCATCTCAATGAAGCTATTTCCATCTCGATTCTTCTTCACCTCTTTCCATATGTCTTCAAATTTTCAGTAGATCTGCCTTCATCTCATTCCATCTGCCTTGTTAATCTTTAGTAAGTACTCTTTTAATTCAATCAATTAATTAATTTTCTCAGAAACCCAAACTTTTAGTATTCTATTTTGTTTTGGGGACAATAGTTGTTGTGGATAGAACAAGGACAAAATCAAAGATTCAAGATTTCTGTGTTGTATTTAAATTGGGTTTCATGAGTTTTAAATCTCAACTTTTTCCATTTCATTTAGCTCGATGTAAGGTTTTGATTTTATGAAAATAGGAGTTTTAGAAGTTTGGGTGTACTGAACATCACTGTTTTTTATGAAAAGACTCAACATTTTGGGAAATTTGGGTTTTTTTGAAAAAAAGAGTTAGGGTTCAAGCATCTAGACGACAACTCTTCTATATTAAGTGTTCAAATGTTATTTATTATTATTGTTGTTCCTTTTTCTTGTTAATAACTAAGATAATCTAATCTTAAAATGTTGTAGACAGTTGCTGCTATAACTTTATCATCAGGATCTGGTTGAGATTCACTCAAAGTAAGTCTTGCTCTTCATTTCTACTCCTGATTTAGCCGAGATTTAACTTCCGAGGTATTTACATTACTGAATATTACTAGAAGAAGGATTGTTGCCATTATCTTGAGAATATTCAAGTTACATTTTAAAAAAAAAAATTAGTTGAGAATTGGGAGAATTTGATATTTCTCTTATGTTGTATGTCACTGTTCAGAAGATTTGAATAGTAAATCTTTTTTCATTTGTTTCCTTTTAATCTTGAAATCAGTAGCTACTATATTTTGTTGGTTAAGTATAGTAATTGGCTTCTATTTGTTTATCTACCTCTATTTTTTTGCACTAACAGAAGTTTTGTTTGTATTGTAAGTTGATTGTAATGCTTCAATTTCTCTTGTTTATCTTCAAATTTTGTGAGATGCATACTATAATTAGATAGCTTCAGCAAGTTGATTTGAATTAGAATACTTCAATTAGTTGATTGGAATTAGAATTCTTTCATTATTCAATAAGTTGGCCGGAGTTAGAATGCAATAAGGAAAACTTTTTTTGGAAGAGACATGATTTACCAATCAAAGTAACTGTACAGTGACCAACAACCTCTAATATTAAATTGGTTACCAAATTGGCTGTTTATTAGTAGGTTTTACAAGTAATGAGCTAATATTTGTTGCTTGTTTGTAACACTCCAGAAAATGGTAGGTTAAAAGACTAAATGTAAGAGTAAAGATTATAAAATGACTCCCTGAATGTTAATAAGTCATCTAGGGTTAAAATGAGGTTTAGAATGGTCAAAGCCAATAGGCAAGTGCCAAGGCAAAGGGGCCAAGCCAAAGCCAAAGGCCAAGGCTGCCCCTAGCCTAGGCTCACTGCCTCACCCTTCACGAGAGGGACCACGGACCGTGGTTGTCACGACCTGGGGGTACACCCCGGATGCAACACAGTGTACTTGACCTCGAAGGGGTCTCATACAAGCCTCATAGTATTCTTGAACATAAGAACATAGAAAAATAGAGAAGAATTAAAACTTTCTTTACAATCGAAGACATTTTCATTAAAAAGGCAAGCGGAAGACTTTCTAGACTTTCTATACTATGTCTCAAACCATCTAATACTTTGAATACAACATTGGGACTTAGCCCATACAAAAGCTTTAACATAAACTAAAAGTCATAAAATGAACATAATGGGTTTTGTCCTCGAAACTATGAGGACTCACCCAGTCTTCATCTTCAAGCACCTTAGAAACCTATCCTTCAAGCATAGAACACCAATATCTCCAAACCCTACACTTTAGTAAGAAAAAAGGGAAGAATAGGGTTAGCACATTAGATGTACTAAGTATGATGACCAGGCAAAAACATGCTTAAAAGGACATTTGAGTTGAAAGTCATGCTTTTATGCCATTTTTGTAAAATTTCATGAACATTGATAGAAGAGGCATAATAGAAGTCACAACAAACATACAAGGTCACATAATTCACATTTAAACAAGATCACATATAAACCTTTACCTTCACCTTGAGCCTCCACCTCAAGTAACCCTCAAGTTATACCTTGTGCAATGTATGGGTAGCGTCCCATACCACCACCCACACTAAGGCACCACCTTAAGGTCACCACCTTAAGGTCACCAAAAGTGAACTTACAATTCATCCTTTCCACCTTTACACAATAAAGCATTTAAGAGACATAAACAATACATGAGTCACATCATCACATTGAGACCAATATCTAAGACAACTCTAAGTCATACTTGTGCAATGTACAAGTAGCATCCCATACTACTACTCACACTAAGTACTCCTTTGAAGTCACCATAGACAAGGCACATTCATATACAATAAGTTCTGACAAGGAAGTACTCATAATACAATCCAAGTATAACATACATCTTTACATTTAAGCATATGAGAGTCAACATTACTCAATAACATCATTAGAGGACTTTCATTCATTAAACATTAGATCAACATTCTCCTTAACTTCTTCCTAGGAGGACATTCAAACAGTAGTCATTAAGACTTAGAGAACTTACTATGACCCTCTCAAACCCTACTCGTGCAATGCATGGATAGCATCCCATACTACTACCCACACTTTGTAGAACTCCTCAAGAAACCATAGTGCACATCTCACATGATGGGAATAGGCCTTAACTGACATAGACCATGAGAGCTAAATCATGGAATTTGATATATTATCCCATATCGTAAAGGTTGGTCTACTTGCCTATGGTAAAACGGTAACATTAGCTCGGATGGAATCTGTTGGCTAATATCCTATGTGGGCACATAGTTATGGGATAGGAAGATGTTCATTGCAACTCTAGCCTAACATTGGGAGAGTTTCCATCTTACCATATCCACTCGTTGCTTAGCCTCCATTCCCATAGAGAGGGCTACCAATCACTAGGTCTACCGACCCAAAGTACATTACACAATAAAGGGCCACCATCACTAGGTCTACCGATTCAAGGTACATTAAGGATAGCTCATTGATCTTCCTAGATCATTGATCTTCCTAGAAAGGGCCACCACCATTAGGTCTACCGTTTCAAGGTTCATAATCTCACACAAGAAGGAGGCCACCACATTTAGGTCTACCGATTCAAGGTTTTTACATTCACATTGGGTTCTAGACTCATCATGAAGGGCTACCAAGCTTGGGTCTACCGTTTCAAGCCATAGTCTAAAATACCTCATCATTCATTTATGAAAGGAATGCCATTGGCCTATCGATTCATATTCATCAAGTCAAGACACATTCATTATACAAGAAAAGGATGCA
>NW_006238949.1:1818480-1859254 GCF_000226075.1 Solanum tuberosum | reverse complement strand
ATTAGGGATAACTCATTGACTTTCCAAGAAGGGTGCCATAAACATTGGGTCTACCGATACAATGTCATCATTTCACATATGAAAGGGTTACCAACACTAGGTCTACCGATTCAAGGTTTTTACATTCACATTGGGTTCTAGACTCATCATGAAGGGCTACCAAGCTTGGGTCTACCGTTTCAAGCCATAGTCTAAAATACCTCATCATTCATTTATGAAAGGAATGCCATTGGCCTATCGATTCATATTCATCAAGTCAAGACATGTTCATTACTCAAGAGAGGATGCCTAAGCCTACCAACTCAAGATTCAACAATACTTTCATTCATTCAAGAAGAGGGTGCCTAAGCCTACCAATTCAAGATACTTCATTCACTTTTACATTCATTCATACAAGAATATGATGCACAAGCCTACCAATTCATGATATACAACATTACATTATAGAACCCTTCACGTTCCATCATCCACATTCATGAGTGTTAAGTGAGAATATGATTTCAATCACAACACATTCACATTCTATACAAGATCATCATTCTATCATTGAAATCACATGTATATCCTTCACATTATACATTCACATTACAATATTATGATAACACTTAAATTCATCAAACTATGCCTTCAAGGCCATGATCACAATGTACATAGTAAGTAAACACCTCCACCTTTTAAGTGGATCAACAATTTAAGCATCATTCTATTACAACAAGTAATTAGGTCAAACTTACCCTTTCATGGCCATAGTCACCAATCCTCAATTCACCAAAAATTCATCATAATTAGACATAGGTGATGATACAAATCAATAATCTAAATCAATCTAGGCATAAATCCATCAACATTCATTCATAATCAACAAGCCCACTTCATAAGTCACAATTTAGGAATTGAGAGAAATCATGGGTTCATAGAGTATTTTCATCCTAAATCATCAATTAAACATCAATATAATCATAATTTATCATTTGAAAACGTTTGATGCAAGAACCCATGAGATTGAGTAAAACTTAGGGTTTTTGTGAAACTTTAAAACTTTGAAACTTCTTTGAAATTGACTCTAGGGTGAAAGCTAAGCCTAGATGAAGGATCACCATACCTTTACTAATATTCCCCAATTAATTTGGAGAAGAAACACCTTGAATCCTAAAACCTAGCTCCCTCTTCTTCTTCTTCTTCTTCTTTGGGAACTTCTAGAGAGAGAAAATATTTGAGAGGAGGTGGGTTTCTTTTATATTGTCTTTGGAGAGGCTTAACTAAAAGGATTTAGGTCATAAAAAGGTCTTATAGTTATTAGGAAAGGAATAGAATAACAAGGACTTAACTTTGGAAAATAACCAAGGACCCTTAAAGTTCCAACTTAAAAATTCGGCCCTTGCCCGTCCAAGCTCGCCCTTTGGACACTTAGGCTCGCCAAGTGCACCCTTGGCTCGCCCTAGTCCAATGGGCGATGGAGGGTGGGGACAATGGGCGACATGCCAACCAACTTGGCGAGCTACGACTTAGCTCTCCTTTTGGTCCAGAACCTAGGCCAAATAGGCAGCCCACTAGGCGATCACATGAGCCCAAGGGCGGCTCGCCCTACCCCTTGGGCGATCAAGTACTCCATTTGACAAATAGCCCCTCAAAGAAAAAGGTTTCTTTAACTCGATCATGCTAGTCTAGTCCCTTGTTTGCACCCTAGGCTTCTATCATGCTCCATTAAGTTCTAAAAATAGCCTACACATCAACCTAAAGTCACACTAACCCAAACGATGAGGCTCTAGATCAACCTATCATTTTTTGAGTCGCTACAGTGGCCCTCACCACGGCTCGTGAAGCTCACTTGGCCATGGAAAAATGGCCACCCAAAATCTGAGCTACTGCCTCAACTTCCACAGACATCACCAAAGCTCGTGGGAGGCCTCGTGGAGTTTCCTTAGGCATGGAGCCAATGGTCCCAAGTACCAAGGCCACTGCCTCAAGCACCACGAGAGGGACCACGGCTCGTGGTCTTGACCATGGCTCGTGGATCCCCTCGTGGTAATGCCTTGGGCTCATAAACTTAAGGCGCCCAATTCCTAGCCACTGCCCCAACCTTCACGGGCAGGACCACAAGTCGTGGTCCTCACCACGGCTCGTGAAGGGGCTCATGCTACTTGGATGGGCTCCTTAAATGAGGGTCAAGTGGGTCTTTTCCTTTTTAAGTCCAATCAAAGTGAGGTCATTTTGGGTATTTTTGGGGGTACTATATAAGTTGATTTTAAGTCAAATTCACACAATTTATTCATTAATTCACAACACCCAAATAATTCACAAAATCCTCTCTCTCTCAATATTTCTCTCACTAGAATTCCTCCATTGAAAAAGAACAAGAACTTGAAGACTAGGGCTCAAGAACTTAACTTCTCAACTCCAATTCGTGGGGAAATCTCCAATCAAGTTATGGGGGTCTTGATTCATGGAAAACTTTCTTCCATGAAGCCCTAAATCTCTCAATTTGAAATTACTAGATTCTTCAAAATCTAGGGTTTTCACTCTATAACATGGGGTCTTCCTAAAAATAATTTCAATGAGTTAATTGACTATTATTATGATTGAATTGTTGTTTATTGGTGAATTTATGATGAAATTCCCCATGAACCCATTAATTTCCCCATGACCCCAATTTCATGAATTGTGATGGGTATATTGATGCAAGATGAATACTTTGAATTTTGTCTATGGTATTTCAGTTATTGAATCTTGTTTTATCCATGCGTAATATAGTATTTCTAGGTGTGATTGTGAGACATAATTTATGACCCTTGAAGGGTAAATTATGAAGGTTTGTACATGTTGATGAAAGTTATCTATGAACTTATGATTCACTTAGAAAGTGAAGATCCTATGACTATTGTGTAAATTGTGTTATTGATGAAAGATCATTCTCCCCTTACCCTTACACATGACTATCTATGAATTTTCTAGAATGATGATAATGGTGTTGTAATGATTGACTATTCTCATGAAACACTATGAACATGGTGTGAAAGGTTTACCCACATGTAAATGATGATTCTAAGGTTGAAACTCCATTCTCACCTAATGGAATCTATGAGCTAATTTATAAGTTGTATTGAATTAAGGGCAAGTTATTCCTTCACACATGTAAATGTAATTCAAGACTAATTATGTATAATTTGGGAAATAATGCTTAGCACTGAGTGGATATGGAAAATGAGGTTGAGGCCCTCCAATCAATACAATAGGCCGGGTCATCTAAATTATTCTCATGAGATAGAAGCTTCTCCGCCAATACAATAGGTCAGGTTTCTAGAAGCAATCTCCTTATCCCATAACTATGTGCCCATATAGGTCTTTAGCTAGTGGATCCACCTAAAAGCTTATACATTTAGTTCTACCTTAGGCAAGTAGGACACCTTCTTTTGGTGTGGGGTTACACGACACCAGATTCCATGTAGCTCACATGGTCTATGTCGGTTATGGCTACTTTCCCTACATGACAAGATAATGAATATGACACGAACTATACTTCTGACTTCTTGATGAGTTTTACTTAGTAGGAGTGGGGGTATGGAACTTCACTTTTACATTGCACAAGTAGACTTAGAAAGGTTTTATGGGATGGTTCTTTATGCTATGATAACACATGAATGTATGCATGTATGTTGAATAGATTGTTGTTATCAATGACTTTCCTTATGTTCAAGTAATGTACATGACTATTTCTTATCTATGAGTATTGACTATGATGAGGTCTAAAAATGGTAGGTATTACTAAGATGGCTTCAAAGGAGTACTTAGTATGGTTGGTATTATGGGATGCCAACCATACATTGCACAAGTATACCTTAGGATTGCTAAGGTAATGGTTCTACTATGTTGTGAGTATTTATGTGATGAATATGCTATGACTTGTGTTTTACATTAAAATGCATAAGTGATTCTCAAACTTGACAAATGCATGCTTTTCAAATAAATTGTCATTTTATCATACTTCAAGGATTTTTATGGATGCTTCCATACTTAGTACATATTTTTGCTAACCCTTATGTCTTCTACATTTTTTTTATAAGTGTAGGTTCCGGCTAGGTGAAGTGTACTTCCTTTCTTGACAAAGTCTTGGGTTGCTTATCTCCAAGACTTGTGGTGAGTCCTCATGGTTCGAGGAAATGATGTCATTCACTTCTACTTACTTTCTTTTATTCTAATTTTGAGACTTTTCGATTGTAAAGAGCTGTGACCCTATTGACATTCTATTGTAGTAGATGGATTATGAGACAATGTCTAGATGTTTTTCAGTTTTATGAAAAATAGTTCGATTGAGAAAATTTTAAATTCCGCATCATTTCTATTTTCTTATGTTTATGTCTCCTAAGGGCTTGTATGATACCCCTCAGGGTCAAGTATGTCATGTTGCATCTAGGGGGTACCCCTGGGTCGTGACAAATAAGGTTTTGGGATGATTTTTAGGTTGATGTCTCATAAACCATGTCTAGTAGAGTCTTGTTCATAGTCGTGACAAACTTGGTATCAGAGCTTAAGGTTTAAGGATGATTTTTAGGTTGTGTATCATAAACCACATCTAGTAGAGTCTTGTTCATGAGTGTGAAGTGCGCCACACTTATGAATGAGAGGCTATAAGATGTTTAGGAAAGTTCACTTCATTCATTACTCCTTAGTCGTGCTTAGAGTCCTAACTCTATGAAGTCATTTTCCTAACCCTTCTCTTGTATTTATAGGCTATGAATACAAGAAGGGTGAATGCAAGGAGGATGGAAGAAGAGAACGTGAATGAGGGAGTTCCTCCTCAATCTCCTTAAGACCCTTAAGCTCCTAATGATGAAGGGCCTATGACCGATCTGGCAATAAGGACGGCTATCCAAACATTGACTTAAGTCATGACGGCTCAAGCTCAAGCCGTGACAACTCAAGCCCAAGATATGAAAGCCCAAGCCAACCGAGATGTTAGGCCCCGTGTGTACCCTAGTATGAGAACCATGGCTTCAAGGTTGAGAGATTTCACAAGGATAATCCCTCCTACATTCTTTGGTTCCAAAGTGGGGGAAGACCCACGAGAGTTTGTGAAAGAGATCTACAAGATAATTGATGCTATGGAGGTGACTCCAATGGACAAAGTGGAGCTATCCGCTTATCAATTGAAGGGAGTCGCTCAAGTATGGTATGCCCAATGCAAAAGGAATAGGCCGGTAGATGCGGGTCCCATAAATTGGGAAGTGTTCAAGAAAGCATTCCTTCATAGGTTCTTTCCCCGTGAGAAGAGGGAAACCACGTTGGAGGAATTTATCAACCTTCATCAAGGAGGTATGGGAGTTGAAGAATATTCTCTAAAGTTCACCGAATTGTCCAAATATGCTCCATCCTTAATGGCGGATCCTAGAGATGAAATGAGTAGGTTTGTAACGGGCATGTCAAGTTTGGTGAGAAAAGAATTCCATTCGGCTATGCTTCATGATAATATGGATATATCCCATCTTATGGTGTATGCTAAGCATACGGAGGATAAGAAACTCCTAGAAAGGAATAGAGAGGTAAAGAGGGCAAGGACCAATGATGGAAATTCTTCTAAGTGCAAGTTCGAGGGTCAAGGTAGACCAAGGTTTAAGAAGAGGTTTTCCAACCAAGGCTCTTCTAGTGCTCCAAGGATAAACAAAGATAGGGTGTCCAACCCTAAGCCTAAAGGAGGCTATAGTGGTGGATCTTCCATAGAGAGGCCTACTTGTGCCAAGTGCGGTAAGAAGCATGATGGTAAATGTTTTGCCGGCATGGGAGTGTGCTATGGTTGTGGAAAAAATGGTCATCAATTGAAAGATTTTCCAACTCGTACGGCCAAAGCGAGAGATGATAAGCAAACTCCACCTAGTGGTTCAAACTTTAATGCTCCCAAGAAGAACCGCTTCTAAGCTCTTCAATCCCGAGGTGACAAGAGAGTTCCTCGAATGTGCTGACGGGTATGTTGCAAGTCTTTTCTATTGATGTATATGCATTGTTAGACCCCGGTGCCACTTTGTATTTTCTTACCCCTTTGGTGGCTATGAAATTTGAAATACTCCCGGATGTGTTAGAAGAACCTTTCTTGGTGTCTATGACTCGGTAGTGGCAAAACGAGTCTATAGGAGTTGTCCTATTTCTTTATCCCATACAGTTACCTTGGTGGATTTAGTGGAGTTAGACATGTTAGATTTTGATGTGATTTTGGGTATGGATTGGTTGCATGCATGTTATACCTCTATTGATTGTAGGACTCGGGTAGTAAAGTTCCAATTCCCAAATGAGTCTACTTTAGAATGGAAGGGGGGAAATTCTATCCCTAGAGGTCAAATTGTTTCTTGTCTCAAACCTAGGAAAATGATCTCCAAGGGGTGTATTTACCATATTTTTAGGGTTATAGATGTTGAGTTTGAAACCCCTTCCTTAGAGTCTGTCTCCGTGGTGAGTGAGTTTCCGGAAGTCTTTCCCGATGACTTACACGGCACTCCTCCCGAACGGGAAATAGACTTTGGCATTGATCTCTTGTTGGATACGCAACCTATCTCCATTCCTCTTTGTAGAATGGCTCCGGCCGAGTCGAAAGAGTTGAATGAACAACTCAAGGATTTGTTATACAAAGGCTTTATTCAACCAAGTATCTCTCCTTGGGGTGCTCCGGTATTATTTGTTAAAAAGAAGGATGGGTCACTTAGAATGTGTATTGATTATCGCCAACTAAACAAAGTCACCATAAAGAATAAGTATCCCCTTCCAAGTATCGACGACTTGTTTGATCAACTCCAAGGGGTTACCTACTTCTCCAAAATTGATCTTCGTTCGTGTTACCATCAACTAAGGGTAAGAGGGGTTGACATTCTTAAGACGGCCTTCTGAACAAGATATGGTCACTATGAATTCCTAGTAATGTCTTTTGGTTTGACCAATGCCCCGGCGGCATTCATGGACCTAATGAATAGAGTTTTTAGGCACTATCTAGATATGTTTGTGATAGTTTTTATTAACGATATTTTGATATATTCAAAGAGTGAAAATGAGCACATGAACCATTTGAGAATTGCATTGCAAGTCCTTGAAGACCACCACTTGTACGCAAACTTTAGTAAGTGTGAGTTTTGGCTAAGGTCTGTAGCCTTCCTTGGTCATATTATGTCGATCAAGAGTATTTAGGTAGATCCTAAGAAGACGGATGCAATCAAAGGTTGGCCTAGGCCTCTAACTCCTACCGATATTAGAAGCTTTTTGGGTTTGGAGGGTTACTATATGAGGTTTGTTGAGGGTTTTTCCTCCATTGCTTCTCCATTGACGGCTTTGACTCAAAAGAGGCTAAGTTTGAGTGGTCGGAGGCTTGTGAGAAAAGCTTCCAACAGTTGAAAGATAGACTTACCTCCGCTCCGGTGTTGACCTTACCGGATGGTACCGATGGTTTTGTTGTTTATTGTGACACCTCTTGAGTGGGTTTGGGATGTGTGATTATGCATCATGGTAAGGTGATTGCCTATGCTTCAAGGCAACTCAAGATCCATGAAAAGAATTATCCCACCCATGATCTTGAATTGGCAGCAGTAGTGTTTGCTTTGATAATATGGAGACATTATCAATATGGGGTGCATGTTGATGTGTTCACCGATCACAAGAGTCTCCAATATGTGTTTAGCCAAAAAGACTTGAATCTCCGACGAAGAAGGAGGTTATAACTTTTAAAGGATTATGACATGAGTGTTCTTTACCACCCCCGGAAAGCCAATGTAGTTGCGGATGCCCTAGGTCGGTTGTCCATGGGTAGTGTTGCCCATGTTGAGGATGAGAAGAAGGAGTTAGTTTGTTATGTACATAGGTTGGCTCGGTTAGGTGTCCAACTAGTGGATTCCAGTAACACTCCGGAAAATGATAAGTTAAAATAGAGCCTAAACGTGAGGATGAACGTCTTGAATGAGAGTTATAGGAATCAAGGCCATGAGGAAAGTGCCATGACCAAGGGGGCCAAGCCAAAGCCAAAGACCAAGGCTGCCCCTAGCCTTTAGCTACTTCCTTAACCTTCACGAGAAGTACCATGACTCGTGGTCCTTACCACGGCTCGTGAAGGTGGGCGTGGTCTTGCCTTGGACATGAAAAGGTGGCCAGCCTTTTTCCTAGCCACTGCCTCCACTTCACGGAAGGGACCACGGCTTGTAGTCTTGACCACAACTCGTGGTCTTGACCACGGCTCGTGGAGCCTTCTGTGAAGGAAAATTAGGCATGAGGGCTTGGGGGCATGGTGAGAGGTAGCTACTGCCTCAACCTTTCACGGGAAGGACCATTAGTCGTGGTCCACTTCACGGCCCGTGAAGGAGCCTTGGCCAAAGGAGCGTTGTGCTCCAAAGTGATGGTCACTGCCCCAACTCCACGAGGGGGACCACGGGTCATGGTCCATACCATGGCTCGTGGAGGTGGTCGTGAGACCTGGACGTGGACCATTAAATTAGGACTTTTTAAGTCTATTCCTTTTTAGTCAAATTAAAGTAGGGGCGTTTTGGGTATTTTAGGGGTAAAATATATATTGGTTTTAAGTCAAAATTCACAAGACTTACTCATTAATTCACACCACCCAAATATTTCTCCCAAAATCCTCTCCTCTCAATAGTTCTCTCTTTAGAAGTTCCTCCATTGAAGAACACCAAGAACGTGAAGGTTAGGTTTCAAGAATCAATCTTCTCAACTCCAATTCGTGGGCAAAGCTTCAAATAAGGTATGGGAACCTTGATTCATTGAACACTTTTCTCCATGAAGCCCTTCAACTCTAATTTCAAAATTTGGGATATTGTTCAAAAAACTAGGGTTTCCATTCTAGCCATGGGTTCTTCTTAAAAATGATTTCATTATATTATTTGCCTTATATTATGGATGAATTGACGTTTAATGGAAATTTTTATAGTAAAACTCGCCATGAACCCATGAACTATCCCATGACCCCAATTTCATGAATTTTGATGGGTATATTGATGCAAGATGATTACTATGAATTGTGTTTATGTTAATCTAGTTATTGAATCTTGTTTTATTCATGCTTAAAGTAGTATTTCTAAGTGTGATTGTGAGACTTGGTTCATGAACCTAGAAGGGGGTAAATTGGGAAGGATTGTTCATGATTGATGAAGGATGTGAACTTATGATTCACTGGAAAGGTAAAGATCCTATGACTATTGTGTAAATTTTGGTATTGTTGAAAGGTCATTCTCCCCTTACCCTTACACACGTGTATGTATGACTTGTCTAGGATGATGTTGATGTTGTTGTGTTGATGGAAAGGCTATTTCTCATGAAACCACTATGCACAATAATGTGAAAGGTTTACTCACATATTAATGATGATTCTAAGGTTGAAAGTTAGTTCTCACCTAAATGAGTCTGAGCTATTTTACGAATTGTATTGAATGAAAGGTAGAGCACTCCTTCACACATGTAAATACATTTCGATGACTAATTATGTATAATTGGGAGATAATACTTAGTATCGAGTGGATATGGACAATGAGGTAAAGGCACTTCCGTCAATGCAATAGGTCGGGTCATCTAAAGTAAACTCATGAGATGGAAGCTCCTCCGCCAATGCAATAGGTTGGGTTTCTAGAAGAAATCTCCCTATCCCATAACTATGTGCCAACATAGGACTTAGCTAGTGGATCCACCCAAAAACTAATACATTTAGTTCTACTTTAGGCAATTAGGACACCTTCTTTCAATGTGGGGTTAGCGACACCGGATTCCATGTAGTTCACATGGTCTATGTCGGTTATGGATGTTCTTCCCTAAATGATAAGATAATGAATGAGGCATCAACTACACTATGACTTCTTAATGAGTTTACTTAGTAGGAGTGGGGTTATGGGACTTCACTTTTACATTGCACAAGTAGACTTCACAGGATGTTATGGGATGGTTCCATTATATTATAATGAGATATGAATGTATGCATGTATGTTGAATGGGTAGTTGTTATGAATGACTTTCCTTATGTTCAAGTAAAAGACATGACTAGTTCTTTATCGATGTCTATTGTTTATGATGAAGTCTAAAGATGATATTTATGACTAAGGTAGCTTCAAGGGAGTACTTAGTATGGTTGGGATTATGGGATACTAACCATACATTGCTCAAGTGTTCTTAAGGGGTTGCTAAGGTAATAAATCTACTATGTTGTGAGCATAAATGTGATTATGGCTTGTCTCTTACATTGATAGTGCATATTGGTTTCCAAACTTGATAAATGCATAATTTTTACTAAAACGTCCTTTTTATCATATTTAAAGGATTTTATGCATGTTTCACAGGATGTTATGGGATGGTTCCATTATATTATAATGAGATATGAATGTATGCATGTATGTTGAATGGGTAGTTGTTATGAATGACTTTCCTTATGTTCAAGTAAAAGACATGACTAGTTCTTTATCGATGTCTATTGTTTATGATGAAGTCTAAAGATGATATTTATGACTAAGGTAGCTTCAAGGGAGTACTTAGTATGGTTGGGATTATGGGATACTAACCATACATTGCTCAAGTGTTCTTAAGGGGTTGCTAAGGTAATAAATCTACTATGTTGTGAGCATAAATGTGATTATGGCTTGTCTCTTACATTGATAGTGCATATTGGTTTCCAAACTTGATAAATGCATAATTTTTACTAAAACGTCCTTTTTATCATATTTAAAGGATTTTATGCATGTTTCCATACTTGGTACATAATTGTGCTAACCCCTTCTTCTTCTACATTTTGATAAGTGTAGGTTTCGGCTAGGTGACATACACTCTCCTTTCTTGAAGAAGACTTGGATTGCTTATCTCAATGTTGTGGTGAGTCGTCAGGTTCGAGGACGGGTTATCCATTTCTTAGTTTCTATTGTACTTCTCATATTGAGACTTTTATTGATGTAAAGAGCTAAGTCCCAAACTTTGTATTCTTATGTTTTAGATGGTATATGAGACAAAGTCTATATTCCAATTATTTTCCTTTATGAAAAAAAATGAAGTTTTACTTCTATTATAAAAGTTTTAATTTTTTCCGCATTATTTCTATGAAATATGTAATGATGATGCTAGAGGTTTGTATGAGACCCATCCGGGGTCAAGTACGTTGTGTGACATCTAGGGGGTACTCCCGCGTCGTGATGAACTTGGTATCAGAGAATAAGGTTTTGGGATAATATTTAGGTTGATGTCTCACGAACCACGTTTAGTAGAGTCTTGTTTATGAGTGTAAAGCGCGCCACACTTATGAATGAGAGGCTATAAGATGTTTAGGAACTTTCACTTCTTCCATTACTCTTTAATCGTGCTTTGGAGTCCTAAGTCTATGAAGTACTTTTTCCTAACCTCTCTCTTGTGATTATAGACAATAAATACAAGAAGAGGGAATGCAAGAAGGGTGCAAGAGGAGGATGTGAATGAGGGAGTCTTCCCCATGCTCCTAGTGATGAAGGGGTCATGACAAATGTGGAAATAAAGACGGATTTCCAAACATTGACTCAACTTATGACGGTTCAAACTCAAGCCGTCACCACTCAAGCCCAACCTATAACGGCTCAACAAAATAGGGAAGTTGAGCCCCGAGTGAATCCTAATGTGAGAACCATGGCTTCAAGGTTGAGAGAGTTTACTCAAATGAACCCTCCTATGTTCTTTGGTTCTAAACTGAATGAAGACCCACAAGAGTTTTTGGAAGAGGTCTACAAGATAGTGGATGTTATGGGGTAACTTCTATTTAGAAAGCCGAATTAGCTGGGTATAAATTGAAAGATGTGGCCCAAGTATGGTACACTCAATGGAAGGATAATAGGGCTATAAGAGCGGGTCCTATTGGTTGGGAAGTGTTCAAGAAGGCATTCCTTGATAGGTTCTTTCCACGGGAAAAGAGAGAAGCAAGGGTGGAGGAATTTATCAACCTTCGACAAGGAGGTATGAGTGTCCAAGAATACTCCTTAAAATTTACTAAGTTGTCCAAATATTCCCCATCATTGGTGTCTAATCCTAGTGATGAGATGAGCCGATTTGTGACGGGTGTGTCCGATTCAATTGAAGAAAAATGTCGTGTGGCTATGCTTCATGAAAATATGGACATTTCACGTCTAATGGTCTATGCTCAACAAGTTGAGGAATCAAGGCTAAGGAAGAAGAATAGAGAGGTAAAGAGGGCAAGGTCCGATGATGGTAATTCTTCTAGGGGTAAGTTTGAGGGTCAAAGTGGACCAAGGTTCAAGAAGAGGTTTCCCAACCAAAGGCTCTTCTAATGCTCCAAGTTCCAACAAATATAGGGTGTCTAACCCTAATCCTCAAGGAGTCTTTAGGGGTGGATCTTCCATGGAGAGGCCTAGATGTGCCAAATGTGGTAAAAAGCATGAGGGGAAGTGTCTTGCCAGTATGGGTGTGTGCTATGGATGTGGGAAAAGTGGACATCAATTGAGAGATTGTCCCACCCGTGCGGCCAAGGGAAGGGAGAATAATCAAGCTCTTCCAAGTGGCTCTAATTCCGATGCTTCTAAGAAGAATTGCTTCTATGCTCTTCAATCAAGAGGTGACTAAGAGAGCTCCCCGGATGTTGTAATGGGTATGTTGCAAGTCTTTTCCATTGATATTTATGAATTATTAGAACCTGGTTCCACTTTATCTTTTGTTACACCCTTTGTGGCTATGAAATTTGATCTCCTCGACACCTGAATAGAGTCTTTTTCGGTTTCTACCCTGATTGGTGACTCTGTTGTAGCTAAAAGAGTATATAGGAGTTGTCCTATTACTTTGTCTCATAAAGTCACTTTGTTAGATTTGGTTGAATTAGACATACTTAATTTTGATGTAATCTTGGGGATGGATTGGTTGCATGCTTGTTTTGCTTCCATTGATTGTAGAACTCGAGCAGTAAAGTTTCAATTTCCAAATGAGCCCATTTTGGAATGGAAGAGGGGAAATTCAATCCCTAGAGGTCGATTTATTTCATGTCTAAAATCTTGTAAAATGATTTCTAAGGGTTGTATCTATCATATTGTAAGAGTTAAGGACATTGAGTCTGAGATTCCTCCTTTATAGTTGGTCCCTGTAGTAAGAGAATTTCTGGAAATCTTTCCCGATGACTTGCCTAGCATTCCTCCCAAACGGGAAATAGACTTCGACATTGATCTTTTGTTGGATACTCAACCTATATCCATTTCCCCTTATCGGATGGCTCCGACCAAACTAAACGAGTTGAACGAGCAACTCAAAGATTTGTTAGACAAGGGCTTTATTCAACCTAGCATATCTCTATGGGGTGCTCCAGTATTATTTGTGAAGAAAAAGGATGGGTCCCTTAGGATGTGTATCAATTACCACCAATTGAACAAGGTCACTATTAAGAATAAGTATCCACTCCCTAGAATTGATGATTTGTTTGACCAACTTCAAGAGGTGAGTTACTTTTCAAAGATTGACCTAAGGTCGGGCTATCACCAACTTAGGGTGAGAGGGGTTGACATTCCTAAAACGTCCTTCCGAACAAGATATGGTCACTATGAGTTTCTAGTAATGTCTTTTGGTTTGACTAACGCCCCGGCGGCTTCATGGACCTTATGAATAGGGTGTTTAGGCAATACCTTGATTCGTTTGTGATCACTTTTATTGATGATATTTTGATCTATTCTAAGAGTGAGGGTGATCACACGAAGCATTTGAAAATAGTATTGCAAGTCCTTAAAGACCAACAATTGTATGCTAAGTTTAGCAAGTGTGAGTTTTGGCTAAGGTCGATTGCTTTCCACGGTCATTTATTGTCAAGCATGGGCATCGAGGTTGATCCTAAGAAAACCCATGCGGTTAAGAGTTGTCCTAGACCCCTAGTCCCACTGACATTCGAAGCTTTTTGGGTTTGGCTGGGTATTATAGAAGATTTGTTGAGGGCTTCTCATCTATCGCTTCTCCGTTAACAACCTTGACACAAAAAAATCCAAATTTGAGTGGTCGGAGGCTTCTGAGAAGAGCTTCCAAGAGTTGAAAAATAGACTCACCACCGCTCCGGTGTTGACCTTACCAGAGGGTACCAATGGGTTTGTAGTATATTGTGACGCTTCTCGAGTTGGTTTGGGATGTGTCCTTATGCAACATGGTAAGGTGATTGCCTATGCTTCAAGGCAACTCAAGGTACATGAAAAGATTTATCCAACTCATGATCTCAAAATAGTGGCGGTGGTGTTTGCCTTGAAAATATGGAGACACTATATTCATGGGATGCATGTAGATGTGTTTACTGACCACAAAAGCCGTCAATATGTGTTTAGCCAAAAATATTTGAATCTCCATCAAAAAAGGTGGTTAGAACTTTTGAAATATTATGACAGGAGTGTCTTATACCACCCCGAAAAAGCTAATGTAGTTGTGGATGCCTTAAGTAGAATGTCCATGGGTAGTGTATCTCATGTAGAAGATGAGAAGAAGGAATTGGCTCGTGGAGGTAGTCGTGAGACCTGGACGGGGACCATTAAATGAGGACTTTTTAAGTCTATTCCTTTTTAGTCCAATTAAAGTGGGGGTGCTCTAGGTATTTTAGGGGTAAAATATATATTGGTTTTAAGTCAAAATTCACAAGACTAACTCATTAATTCACACCACCCAAATATTTCCCCCAAATCCTCTCCTCTCAATATTTCTCTCTCTAGAAGTTCCTCCATTGAAGAACACCAAGAACTTGAAGGTTAGGGCTCAACAATCAATCTTCTCAACTCCAATTCGTGGGCAAAGCTTCAATTAAGGTATGGGAACCTTGATTCATGGAACACTTTTCTCCATGAAGCCGTTCAACTCTAATTTCGAAATTTGGGATATTTTTCAAAAAACTAGGGTTTCCATTCTAGCCATAGGTTCTTCTTAGAAATGATTTCATTATGTTATTTGTCTTATATTATAGATGAATTGACGTTTAATCGAGATTTTTATAGTAAAACTCCCCATGAACCAATGAACTACCCCATTACCCCAATTTCATGAATTTTGACAGGTATATTGATGTAAGATGATTACTAAGAATTCTGTATATGTTAATCTAGTTATTGAATCTTGTTTTATTCATGCTTAAAGTATTATTTCTATGTGTGATTGTGAGACTTGGTTCATGACCCTATAATGGGGTAAACTGTGAAGGATTGTTCATCATTGATGAAGGATGTATGTGAACTTATGATTCACTTGAAAGGTAAAGATCCTATGACTATTGTGTAAATTGTGGTATTGTTGACAGGTCATTCTCCCCTTACCCTTACACACGTGTATGTATGACTTGTCTAGGATGATGTTGATATTGTTGTGTTGATTTAAAGGTTATTTCTCATGAAACCACTAAGAACAATAATGTGAAAGGTTTACTCACATATTAATGATGATTCTAAGGTTGAAAGTTAGTTCTCACCTAAATGAGTCTATGAGCTATTTTATGAATTGTATTGAATAAAGGGTAGAGCACTCTTTCACACATATAAATAAAATTCGATGACTAATTATGTATAATTGGGAGATAATGCTTAGTACTGACTGGATATGGACAATGAGGTAAATTCCCTTTCGTCAATGCAATAGGTCAGGTCATCTAAAGTAAACTCATGAGATGGAAGCTCCTCCTCCAATGCAATAGGTCGGGTTTCTAGAAGCAATCTCCCTATCCCATAACTATGTGCCAACATAGGACTTAGCTAGTGGATCCACCTAAAAGCTAATACATTTATTTCTACCTTAGGAAAGTATGACACCTTCTTTCAGTGTGGGGTTACACGACACCGGATTCCATGTAGATCACATGGTCTTTTTCGATTATGGCTATTCTTCCCTAAATGATAAGATAACGAATGAGACATGAACTACACTATGATTTCTTGATGAGTTTACTTTGTAGGAGTGGAGGTATGGGACTTCACTTTTACATTGCACAAGTAGACTTAGTAGGATGTTATGGGATCGTTCCTTTATATTATTATGAGATATGAATGTATGCATGTATGTTGAATGGGTAGTTGCTATGAATGACTTTCCTTATGTTCAAGTAAAGTACATGACTAGTTCTTTATTGATGTCTATTGTTTATGATGAGGTCTAAAGATGATATGTATGACTAACGTAGCTTCAAGGGAGTACTTAGTATGGTTGGTATTATGGGATTCCAACCATACATTGCACAAGTGTTCCTAAGGGGTTGCTAAGGTAATGAATCTACTATATAGCGAGCATAAATGTGATTATGGCTTGTCTCTTACATTGAAAGTGCATATTGATTTCCAAACTTGATAAATGCATACTTTTCACTAAATCTTCTTTTTTATCATATTTAAAGGATTTTATGCATGTTTCCATACTTAGTACATAATTGTGCTAACCCCTTCTTCTACATTTTGATAAGTGTAGGTTCCGGCTAGGTGACATACACTCTCCTTTCTTGAAGAAGACTTGGATTGCTTATCTCCAGGTTGTGGTGAGTCCTCAAGTTCGAGGACGGATTATCTATTTCTTAGTTTCTATTGTACTTCTTGTATTGAGACTTTTATTGATGTAAAGGGCTAAGTCCCAAACTTTGTATTCCTATGTTTTAGATGGTATATGAGACAAAGTCTAGATTTCGATGATTTTACTTTATGAAAGAAAATGAAGTTTGACTTCTATTGTAAAAGTTTTAAATTTTTCCGCATTATTTCTATGACTTATGTAATGATGATGCTAGAGGCTTGTATGAGACCCCTTCAGAGCCAAGTACGTCTTCTTATGTCTACAGGGTACTCCTGGGTCATGACAATTCCACCAAGGGTGGTGTCATGGTCCATAGATGTTCCGAATCCTTCTTTGTGGTTGATGTGATGTCTAAACAATGCCTTGATCCCACATTAATGGAATTGAAAGAATCGGTACTCAACAAATCCATTGATGCCTTCTCCCAAGGGGGAGATGGGGTTCTTAGGTAACAAGGCCGATTATGTGTTCCGGATGTCAATGTCTTGAGAGAGAAAATTTTAGATGAAGCTCATGGTTTGCGGTATTCTATTCATCCGGGAGCCACCAAGATGTACCGTGACCTACGGGAAGTCTATTGGTGGAATGTCATGAAGAAGGATATAATGGGTTTTTTAGCCAAGTGTCAAAATTGTCAACAAGTTAAGGCCAAACACCTAAGACCGTGTGGCTTGGCCCAAGATAAAGATATTCTCACTTGGAAGTGGGAGGATGTGAATATGGATTTTATTGTGGGGTTGCCTCGTACTCTAAGGCAACATGATTCTATTTGGGTCATTGTTGATAAAATGACAAAGTCCGCCCACTTTATTCCCATTAAGGTTTCATTTTCGGCGGAAGACTATGCCAAATTGTACATCAAGGAGATAGTGAAGTTGCATGGGGTTCCTCTATATATTATATTGGATCGGGGTACTCAATTTACTTCACATTTTTGGAAGGCATTCCAAAAAGGTCTTAGTACTAAGGTCAAGCTTAGTACGGCTTTTCACCCTCAAACGGATGGTCAAATAGAATGCACCATTCAAACCTTAGAATTTATGTTGAGGGCGTGTGTCATAGATTTTCAAGGTAATTGGGATGACCATCTACCATTGATAGAGTTTACCTACAACAATAGTTACCACTCAAGTATTAACATGGCTCTGTTTGAAGCACTATCTAGTAGGAAGTGTAGATCTCTGGTTGGTTGGTTTGAAGTAGGTGAAATTGCTCTGATTGGTCCCGAATTAGTTTATGAGGCCATTTAGAAAGTTTGACTCATTAGAGAGGTTGAAGACGGCCCAAAGTCGGCAAAAGTCTTATGCCGATGTTAGAAGAAGGGACCTAGAATTTTAAGTCAATTATTGGGTCTACTTGAAAATCTCACCTATGACATGTGGGATGAGGTTTGGCAAGAAGGGGAAACTTAGTACCCGGTATGTGGGCCCTTATCAAATTTTGAAGCGTATTGGGAAAGTTGCCTATGAGTTAGACTTGCCGAATGAGTTGGTTCCGGTTCACCCGGTATTTCATGTTTCTATGCTTAAGAAGTGCATTGGTGATCTGGTATCCATCATTGCTTTAGAAGGTTTGGGAGTTGATGAGAGTCTTTCATATATGAAGAGATTTCGGTAGAGATCTTAGACCGACAAGTCAAAAGGTTGAGGAATAAGGAAATAGCTTCCGTTAAGGTCTTATGGAGGAATCATTTAGCTGAGGGTGCTACATGGGAGGCCGAGGCCGATATGAAGTCCCGTTATCCTCATCTCTTTCCTTCTACTGCTATCCAAACTTGAGATAAGTAGTTTTTTATTGAGTTTGGCATTTTGGAAGTCATTTGTGCTATAAGTGTTATTTATGATTTCCTTATGATATGCATGTTCTTGGGAAAACTCATATTTAGCATAAATTGAATTTTCATGATTAATATGTTCTTGGTGCTGATTTGCATTTTGTGATGATGATTGCATATTTTATTTCATGAGATGATTTGTTGAACATGCTTAGTTATGCTTTTGATGAAATGGCATATTGGCTCCATATTGTTGTGTTGAGATTGTTTTGACTTGGAGAAGGTAGTTCCTCCTATGATGATATGAAATGATGAGTTTTGTGCATAATAGGTTGTGGATGTAGCTCTGCTTCCTTGTGTTGCATTGATTATGTATTGGGAATGGAGTTTATGTTTCATCCTATAAATTGTGCATTATTTTAATGTTACATACATGATGGGCTGCTAATATCGAGTCTTTAATTTCGTAAGGTGTCTAAATCTTCATTCGAGGATGAATGTTCTCAAGGGGAAAATAATGTAACACTCTAGAAAATGATAGGTTAAACTAGAGCCTAAACGTAAGAGTAAAGATCATAAAATGACTCCCCGAATGTTAATAAGTCATATAGGGTTGAAATGAGGTTTAGAAGGGTCAAAGCCAAGAGGCAAGTGCGAAGCCAAAGGGGCCAAGCCAAAGCCAATGGCCAAGGCTGCCCCTAACCTAGGCACACTGCCTCACCCTTCATGAGGGGGACCACGGACCATGGTCCTAACCACGACTTGTGAAGCTCACTTGGCCATGGAAAAATGGCCACCCAAAATCCTAGATATTGCTTCAACTTCCACGGCCATCACCACGGCTCGTGAGAGGCCTCGTGGAGTTGCCTTAGGCATTGAACTAAGGTCCCAAGTGGCAAGGCCACTGCCTCAAGGACCACGAGAGGGACCACAGCTAGTGGAGTCCCTCTTGATAATGCCTTGGGCTCATGAGCTTAAGGCGCCCAATTCCTAGACACTGCCCCAACCTTCACGCGTAGGACCACGAGTTGTGGTACACACCACGGCTCGTGAAGGGGCTCGTGGTACCTGGACGGGCTCTTTAAATGAGGGTCAAGTAGGTCTTTTCCTTTTTAAGTCCAATCAAAGTAAGGTCGTTTTGGGTATTTTTGGGGGTACTATATAAGTTGATTTTAAGTCAAATTCACCCAATTTTAGTTATTAATACACGACACCCAAATAATTCCCAAAATCCTCTCCCTCTTAATATTTATCTCACTAGAATTCCTCCATTGAAGAAGAACAAGAACTTGAAGACTAGGGCTCAAGAACTCAACTTCTCAACTCCAATTCGTGGGGAAATGTCCAATCAAGGTATGGGGATCTTGATTCATGGAAAGCTTTCTTCCATGAAGCCCTAAATCTCTCAATTTCAAATAACTAGATTATTCAAAATCTAGGGTTTTCACTCTATAACATGGGTTCTCCCTAAAAATGATCTCAATGAGTTAATTGACTATTATTATGATTGAATTGTTGTTTATTGGTGATTTTATGATAAAATTCCCCATGAACCCATGAATTTCCCCATGACCCCAATTTCATAAATTGTGATGGGTGTATTGATGCAATATGAATACTTTGAATTGTGTCTATGGTATTTTAGTAATTGAATCTTGTTTTATCCATGCCTAATGTAGTATTTCTAGGTGTGATTGTGAGACATGATTCATGACCCTTGAAGGGTAAATTATGAATGTTTGTACATGTTGATGAAAATTATGTATGAACTTATGATTCACTTAGAAAGTGAAGATCCTATGACTATTATGTTAATTGTGGTATTGATGAAAGATCATTCTCCCCTTACCCTTACACATGACTATGTATGAATTGTCTAGGATGATGATAATGTTGTTGTGTTGATTGAAAGGCTATTCTCATGAAACACTATGAACATGATGTGAAAGGTTTACTCGCATGTTAATAAAGATTCTAAGGTTGAAAGTCCATTCTCACCTAATGGTATCTATGAGCTATTTTATGAGTTGTATTGAATGAAGAGCATGTTATTCCTTCAGACATGTAAATACAATTCAAGACTAATTCTGTATAATTTGAGAAATAATGCTTAGCACCGAGTGGATATGGAAAATGAGGTAAAGGCCTTCTCGTCAATACAATAGGCCGGGTCATCTAAATTATTCTCATGAGATGGAAGCACCCCCGCCAATACAAGAGGTTGGGTTTCTAGAAGCAATCTCTCTATCCCATAACTATGTGCCCACATAGGTCTTTAGCTAGTGGATCCACCTAAAAGCTAATACATTTAGTTCTACCTTAGGCAAATAGGACACCTTTTTTCGATGTGGGGTTACACGACACCAGATTCAATGTAGCTCACATGGTCTATGTCGGTTATGGCTACTTTCCCTACATGACAAGATAATGAATATGACACGAACTATACTTATGACTTCTTGATGAGTTTTACTTAGTTGGAGTGGGGGTATGGGACTTCACTTTTACATTGCACAAGTAGACTTAGAAAGGTTGTATGGGATGGTTCTTTATGCTATGATAACACATAAATGTATGCATGTATGTTGAATGGATTGTTGTTATGAATGACTTTCCTTATGTTCAAGTAATGTACATGACTATTTCTTATCTATGACTATTGACGATGATGAAGTCTAAAGATGATAGGTATTACTAAGGTGGCTTCAAAGGAGTACATAGTATGGTGGTATTATGGGATGCCAACCATACATTGCACAAGCATACCTTAGGGTTGCTAAGGTAATGGTTCAACTATGTTGTGAGGATTTATGTGATGAATATGCTATGACTTGTGTTTTACATTAAAATGCATAAGTGATTCTCAAACTTGACAAATGCATGCTTTTCAAATAAATTGTCCTTTTTATCATACTTCAAAGATTTTTATGCACGCTTCTTCTTCTACAATTTTTATAAGTGTATGTTCCGGCTAGGTGAAGTGTACTTCCTTTCTTAACAAAGGCTTGAATTGCTTATATCCAAGACTTGTGGTGAGTCTTCATGGTTCGAGGACAAAATGTCATTCACTTCTAGTTACTTTCTTATATTCTACTTTTGAGACTTTACGATTGTAAAGGGTTGTGACCCTATTGACATTCTATTGTAGTAGATGGACTATGAGACAATGTCTAGATTCTTTTCGGTTTTATGAAAAAGACTTTCATTGAGAAAATTTTAAATTCAGCATCATTTCTATTTTCTTATGTTTATGTATGCTAAGGGTTTGTATGAGACCCCTTCGGGGTCAAGTACGCCGTGTTGCATCTAGGGGGTACACCTGGGTCATGACATTGTTAAGTTTAGTATTTGGCTTATATTTATTTTTCTTCATGTAGCTTTTCTCATACACTGAAGTGTTGTGCGTACTGTAAGTTGAATGTGATGCTTCAATTCCTCTTATTTATCTTCTACTTTGCGAAATCCATACTATAATTATAAATCTTCAGTAAGTTGACTAAAATTAGAATGCTTCAGTAAGTTGATTGGAATTAGAATGTTTTCATTATTCTGTAAGTTGGCTGAAATTTAGAATGCTTCAATAAGGAAAATATTTTTTGAACGAGACATAAGTTACCAGTAAAAGTAATTGCACAGTGACCAACAACCTCTAAGATTAAATTAGTTAGCTAATTGATTGTTTATTAGTAGGTTTTACACGTAATGAGCTACTATTTGTTGTTGGTTAAGTGTAGAATTTGGCTTCAGTTTCATTTTCTTCCTCTAAATTTCTCACAAAAATGAAGTATTGTTTGTACTGTAATACTTCAATTCCTCTTGTTTATCTTTAATTTTATGAGGTTCGTACAACTTTTAGATAGCTTTAGTAAATTGACTAGATCGTGGAAGTTGATTTGAATTGGAATGCTTTCATTATTTTGTATGTTGGCTGGAATCAGAATGCTTCAATAGTGAATTTTTTTTTGTCTAACTTAGTTTTGAAAAGCTCATAAACTCTTTTCAGCATGTCTAGTGAGCTACTCTAGCAACTTGTCACGACTTAGACCATCGTGAGTGGGCACCCACACTAACCTTCCGGTGGGAGAACCAAAACTACAACCCAACTAATCAACTTAACCCAAGTAATACACATTCAAAGCGACGAAAATAGGTTTAAATAACAATAAAAATGCGGAGTTTCCATAAACTCCAAAGTTTTAAACAATTAACTAACCAAACTAAAGCGGAAATTCAACCCCTAGAACCTGAAAGTCAATGTACCAAAACTCTACTAACGACAAGTTTAAGAACAAGGGGTACAATCCCGAAACTAAACAACACCTTCAACAAATAGTCTGAGTCCAAAAAGAGTGGACTTAAACAAGAAGGATTCATGGCAGCCTAAAAGAGCTGGCTCACCTTGAATCTGGTCACGCTCAATAGTCACCTAGCTGCGGTCTATCAATAACTGCCTGAATATGCCTTGTACTCAACAAAGAATAAGCAAGTGCAGTATCAGTACATATCCACAGTGTACTGGTAGGATCACGCGGTTATCCCAATAAGTGTAACATACATTAGTCAATACAAAAATATAATCACATGCACATATCGAACATATACAATATCATCAACATATACGAACAATGAACAACTTCACGATTCTCACATATCACATTTATATCAAATTAGAGCAACGTATCGTCTTCCAATATCAGTCATCATTAGATATGAACGAACGCATCACAAGTAGACACACAACACAATTCAATGGTCCTCTCACGGAACCCAATTCAATTGTCCTCTCATGGAACCCACACCCAAATTGTCAGCATACCGAAACGTGGTACCCGATCCAATGTTTATGCCGGAACGTGGCAACCAATCCCATAATTATACCGAAACATGGCAACCGTTCCAAGTTAGTTATACCGGAACGTGGCAACCGATCCAAGTTTAGTTATGCCGGAACGTGGCAACCGATCCAAGTTAGTTATGTCGTAACGTGGCAACCGATCCATTCAACACACCACCATCACAATCACAAGTATATCCTCAAGATCATACATTTAATTTATGATTTCATGTGAACAATCATTCATCTATCTCATTTACAACAAGTGTGATCAATAATGCAACATTCATATACATACATGTATTATAATAAAGCAAGAACAAACATACATCACACAATCATAGAATCAGAACATCACCTACCTCGAAACAAGCTTGAAATCCTAAGAAACTTGATCCTTCTCTTTATGGATTCATTCCCCTTGTTCTTGGTCTACAAACAATCAATATAATACGGGAATCAATAAACAATCACTAATTACCCGGATTACTAGCAATTCTATGAACCCTAGATCAAACTCATGATCCCAATTATCCAATTTAGGGATGTTTTCCCTAACGATGGAATCAGGGCATTACAATAGATACCAATTTACCCATCACTCATCCCCGAGTGATCAACTAGGAAAGACTGGCTAAAGTAAGGGTAGAGTAGTATTTGAATCATCGAATTATTGGGGATACTTGTATCGCATGCCCTTCTTACCGAATCTCATTACCCACTAAGGGTTTCACATATCCAACCTCAAACCAACCATTGAATACCTACATATCCTCCCTTACAATGCCTCAATGAAGTCATCTCAAAACTCGAGTGATAAATATTGTTGTATGCAAACTTAACTAACAACAAAACGATTCCTAACAACCACCAAAGTTGATCGTACACACCTCTACCACATGTTATCAAAGACTTTGACACAAACATTAGGACGAATCCTTTCTCACATAACCATGATAAAATTTTAAATCAAATCTCGCCAGAAATAGAATTGAACCTGAATCAACCAACACACACTCATAATACCCAACAATCATAGTTCTTATCAACATCTCCATCTAACAACATAAATTACTATGAGCTTAAGTTACAAAAATATGGTCTTTAGACATCCGATACTAATCGAGGGATATGCCCAAGCATACAAACCCTCTAACAGCACTATCGAGAAGCTAGATTTAGTAATTGTAGGTTACCTCTCAAGAACTGTAGAATTGTACCCAAAGATCCCCACATTCAACCACACATAAACGATACATGACCTTGACGACTGGAGGAATATTAAGATTGTCGGACAACCACAATTACGCATGGTAGCTCTTCTATAAATTCTCATAAGCAAGTGGTACATGTAGAACCACTAAAATACTTTAACTCTAAGACAACACCAATTATGTCATTCAAAGTAACCCAAATCTTCCCAATCTTCCCACTCAACCAAGAGAACATCGCAGGATTTGGTACCCCTGATCCACCACTAGGGATCCACCCACAAAAGTGAAAATACACTAGAGCATAGCTAGTGAATCCTACTCACCACACTAACAACCATCATAAACACTCTGACCTTTTACCTTATTATAAACCAACTCTTTTAAAAATTAAACCTTTCTTAGGTACTTAACAATCAATAGTAGTAAACTTGCGACTCACCCTAGGTGTAAGTCCTTTAAAATGCTCAACACCGGATACAATTGATCATTTCTCACCTTACAAATTCGTACCTTGACAAAATCACGAATGTAGACTTACAATGAAAAATCTGAATTGTAATTTCCACTGTATAACACAATCCCTTTCTCTATCAACATTAGCTTGTACCTTGAAGATTTTTATGAATTCATGGATCTCCGTTTATCATTGATTGCATCTCCATCGATCTTACAATATCCTTCGCTAAAATTCCATCATACTCATTACTAAACTCAAAACAAACCAAACAACTTATCATCACACTCGAGCTAATGTCTGTACACTCATTTCTCAAGACTTTTATAATAGTTTTTAACCAAATCTGACGGACTTGTGACACTATTACCATAGCCACAACAAAATGAATGAAATCACGCATCTTTGAACCCAATTATCTACCCCTCTGAAGATATCTCTTTAACCTTTGCAAACAAATAAAATATTCTTGCTCTCGCCTCTCTCTAAAGGTTGTACTACATCCCACTATTTTTCTTCATTATGACTCTTGCTCTTTAATTTCTATTCGAATGGTGTCCCTCCATCTCTTTAAACTTTCCATACAACCACGTTACTCACCAAATATTAGAAAACCACAACCTTAGGTACTCACAAGTCGTAATTTCTATACAAAATTCGCTTAATCAACAATCTCATTATATATTTGCATCCTATCACAATCCACCACAAACTCTTACTACCATTATGCTCAGTCAGCCCTGACTATCACTACGAAGTGAACCTTTCATCAACACGACACCTCAAACTCAGGTATACCCATCAAATTCAAAGGGCTAACCCAATTTTATACACATTTACTTACTAAACTGTTCCATTACATTCACCCAAGTATACTCAATGAGACTTTCTTTATCCATAAGCTTGTCATTGTGGTATCAATCCACTCTTTTAGGTCTTAAGATAAAATCATCAGTCCTCATACTACCCTCCTTCTTCTTAACAAACAAGACAGGAGCACTGCACTTGGAAACACTAGGACGAATGAACCCTTTATCAAAAAGATCTTGGATTTGAGCTTTAAGCACTCATAATTCTGCTGGAGCCATACGATACGGAAGGATGGAAATGGGGCAAGTATTAGTTTCCAAGTCAATGCAGAAATCTATATCTTTATATGGAGGCATACCAGGCAAATCCGTAGGAAACACTTCCTTAAAACTCAGACACAACAGGAACAAACTCAATAGAGGGAGACTCAACCTCAAAATCCCAAACATGAGCCAAACAACCCTGCCCTACCAGTTTCCTAGTCTGAATGGAGGATATGATTTTAGCTAGCTTAGGCTTGTACACCCCTTCCAACTCTAAACTTTTCCTACCGGGGATATCTAGAGTTTCTGACATAGTATTACGATTAAGCCCGGTATAATAGGGGGACAACCAAGTCATGCCTAAGATTATATCAAGTCAGTCATATCCAACATAACTAAATCAACCCAAATCTAAAAATCCATAACCACAACAGGACAACACGATACACATTGGCGACTATGACTGACTCTTCAACTGGGGTAGAAACATGGATGGGGGTATCAAGTATATCACAAACCACATCAAATCCCAAGGAAAATTGAACTGACACATACAAATACGTAGAACCCAGATCAAACAAAACAATAGCCATCCGGGCATAGACAAGAGTAGCTCTTGTGACCAGTGCATCATACCCTCAAACTCGGTCTTACCTGAAAAGCATAAGATTGAGCCCTGTGATCTTGACAGGCAACCTCATTGCCTGGTTGCACTACTCATCTACCTGCATTACCATTTCCCCGGCCTTCACGGCCTCGCTGATTTCCACAATTTTAAAACACTTATAACTTATATTTGATTGTTGAACACTGAATTAGATCATGGGGGTTAGTTCGGGTACAATTTGAGTTCTGAAATTATGACTAGGGAAAACATGGGAGACAAGGCCAAGATTCTGTCTCGCTCTATCCCGCTCTGGCGGAAGAAATCCTGCACTGGCGGCCTCGCCTTGGCGGGAAAAGGCCAGCCTCAGCCGCCAAAACGGAAACAAACCCCTGCCAATAATTTTTCTGGGTTCTTTTCTTTTCTAAATTCCACAAAGGTTCCCAACTTTAATTAGCAAATTTTAGAGTACTCAATCCCCTTAGCTAGGATAATTGTTGCCTACCCCGAGTCAACCTAACGAAGTACGCACTTTAGAACCCTTCTACATCGTTTCAACACTACCACACACATATCCTTCGGATACACCCAGACTCTCACATGGTTATCAGTTGATCACAAAGCATGTCCAGATTTCTCGCTTACGAACCACATCGTAATTTATCTAGACCCTTGTACCTAATCTCGTGATGACTTTCTTTTCACAATAAGTTTCACGACACCCAAGTAGCTACAACTTGCAGAAAAGTCCAAATTCTTTTATTAGTTCGTTCCATAGATGACCATTACTGATAATATATGTCTTATACGTCCCCTAAGGCCAGATACCAATTGGAACCTTCTGAGTTCCAAATAACTTGCTTGTGTCCCTTCAGCCGGGACTACGGCGTCTAGTTCACTTCGTTGAGATACCAATTGGAATCGGGAGATACCAATTGGACTTAACTCATACCACAAGCGACAATAGTAGCTAGTGAGCCCCACAAAACTGCTAATTTCAATCACAGAACTTGGTCGAACCCAATTCTTAACTGCCTCAATCTTTAACTGTTGGTAACCAGACCTTAAATCAATCTTAGAGAAAACCGATGCACCTTGCAATTGACAAAAAGGTCATGTATCTGAGGCAATGGATACTTGTTCTGAATGGTGACCCCATTCAACTGTAGGTAGTCTATACACATCCTCTCTTGCTAGTGATGGTGTTACCATTTTTGTTTCTCTAGCTAGGACCATAGAGTGAAAGAGGAAAGATACCAATTTGTATCACCGAGATACCAATTGGATTCAAATCATAGCACGAATGAATAGAAAGAAGTGAGTTTTTCCTAATGTCCTATAGCCTCTCAAAGAAAAGTGTGGACGTCATCGTACCGTTCCACAAGACTCTACTCGACTCATCTTGGTACAATAAGATCAACGAACCTAGGGATCCGATACCAACTTGGTCACGACCCAGACCGCCGTGAGTGGCACCCACACTAACCCTCCGGTGGGATAACCAAAACTACATCCCAACTAATCAACTTAACCCAAGTAATACATATTTAAAGCTACGGAAACAGGTTTAAATAACAATAAAAAAATGGAGTTCCCATAAACTCCAAAGGTTTAAACAATTAACTAGCCAAACTAATGCGGAAAATCAACCCCTAGAACCTGAAATTCCATGTACCAAAACTCTACTAACGACAAGTCTAAGAACAACGGGTACAACCCCGAAACTAAACAACTCCTTAAACAAATAGTTTGAGTCCGAAAAGAGTAGACTTAAATAAGAGGGATTCATGGCAGCCTGAAAGAACTGGCTCACCCTTGAATCCTATCACGCTCAATAGTCACCTAGCTGAGGTCTATCAATAGCCTCCTGAAGATGCCCTACACTCAACAAAGAAAAAGCAAGTGCAATATCAGTACACAATCACATTATACTGGTAGGACGACGCGGCTATCCCAATAAGTGTAACATACATTAGTCAATACAACAATATAATCACATGCACATATCGAACATATACAATATCATCAACATATATGAATAATGAATAACTTCACGATTCTCACAAATCATATTTATATTAATTTAGAGCAACATACAGTCTTCCAATATCAATCATTATTAGATATGAACGAACTCATCACAAGTAGATACACAACACAATTCGATGGTCCTCTAATGGAACCCACACCCAAACTATTAGCATACCAAAATATGGTACCCGATCCAATATTTATGCCGGATAGTGGCAACCGATCCCATAATTATGCCGAAACGTGGCAACCGATCCAAGTTAGTTACGTCGAAAGGTGAAAACTGATCCAAGTTTAGTTATGCCGGAACGTGGCAACTGATCCAAGTTAGTTATGTTGGAACGTGGCAACTGGTCCATTCAATACACCACCATTACAATCACAAGTATATCCTCAAGATCATACATTTAAGTCATTATTTCATGGTAACCATCATTCATTTATCTCATTTACAACAATTGTGATCAATAATGCAACATTCATATACATACATGCATTATAATGAAGCAAGAACAAACATACATCACACAACCATAGAATCACAACCATCACCTACCTTGAAACCCTAAGAAACTTGATCCTTCCCTTTCCGGATTAGTTCGGCTTGTTCTTGGTCTACAAATAATCAATATAATACGGGAATCAATAAACAATAACTAATTACCCAGAATACTAACAATTCTATGAACCCTAGATCAAACCCATGATCCCTATTATCCAAATTTAGGGTTGTTTCCACCATAGAATCTATAACAAAACCCTCCCCCACCAATATTTATCCATTCTATTACGTTATACGGATCGAAAAATGGATTCGGGAAATGAAAAGATTACCTTTAGCTTCAAGAATGGTGAAAAATAGGTAGGAGTCGCCTGGGGTTCATGCCTTAGCTCTAAAAAAATCAAAAAGTGCATAATAATGTTGCTTAGGGGTTTATTAATGACCTAAAGTTGTGTGGAGCCTGCCACAGCGGCCACCACCCCGCTACAGCGGCACCGCTAGAGCAAACAAAAAACCCCGCCAAGGCGGCTTGCACGAACCAGTGAGCTATTTAAGGAATTCCAAAATCCCCATTTCACAACACACCTCTAACCAACAACGCTCAAGAAATACCCTTTATGCTAAGATCGATTCTAGAAGTTCTACTCACCCGAATTTAATTTCGTAAAGTCTTATGGATTCCTTAATGAGTTATCTAACTACTCATGTAATAAAAATCATAATTAAATCACCTGATTGTTACTAGATTTCCTTACTCCTCATTGACTTCGATTTCGTCCAAATCTGGACTAGGCTAGGAAATCTCAAGTTACTACGAAAAAGTTTTCTAGCCCCAATTTTTTCCCATTGACTTTTCCCTAACGACGGAATCAGGTCGTTACACAACATTTTTTGTTTTGTCTATCTGCTTAAATTATGTAGAGAGTATCTTTTGGCCAATCAATTTGCTTTTGTTTTTACCTGTTTTGTCAATTTAAACATAAATAGGAATATGAATAATCTAGAGCGTGGTTGAATGTATGAGAGATTGGATGGTCGAGAAGCTATAAACTCTAGTTTCGTAATCGGTGTGGATAACTTTATTCAATTTGCATGTTCACAACAAAATCGCATGAGTGGTAAAAAAGTGAGATGTCCATGTAAAAAATGTCATAACTTTAGATACATGGATGTCAAAACCATTAAACATCAATGTTATAAGTCTGGATTTGTTGATAACTATTTGGTTTGGAAGCATCAGGGGAAAAAAGATGTGATCAATGAGAATTCTTCTGGTCAAGATTTTCATGGTGGGGCCCAACCTGAATTAGGATACGATAATCCATATCGACAAATGATTTTGGATGCAGCTGGTCCTAACTTTCCCTAGGGTTCGAGTTCACAATCTTTTAACAATAATGAACACGAGTCATCTCCTCCTTGTGAACCTTTGATGGAAGAAAATCCTAATCCTGAATCCCAAAAATTTTATGATTTGCTACAGGCAGCCAATGCAAAATTGTATCCCTGTTCTTCCCTCTCTCAACTTGCAGTTGTCTCTCGGATGTTAATATTAAAATGGAGAACAAAATGTCAGAAAGAGGGTATAACCAAATGATGCAATTCTTGAAAGATGTTTTACCAGAAGATAACATAGTGCTTGATAGCTATTATCAAACCAAGAAACTAGTGCGTAGCTTGGGTTTGTCGGTTGAAAAAATTGATTAGTGTGAATCCGGGCGTATGTTGTATTGGGATAATGATGAACACATTACTTCTTGCACATTTTGTGGCCATGAGAGATTCAAGAGTCGTGTTAGCTCTCGTAAGAGGAAATTGGTCCCATATAAGAAAATGTATTATTTTCGTTTGATTCCTAGATTGCGAAGATTATATGCATCACATGCTACAACTTCAGACATGATATGGCATCATGAGCATACAAAAGAGGATGGTGTAATGTGTTATCCATCAGACTCCAAGGCTTGGAAGAACGTTAATGAAACTCATCCTTTTTTTTGCTGCTAAACCAAGAAATATAAGATTGAGAATATGGACTGATGGTTTCCAACCATTTAGTTAGTCTGGGAGAAAATACTCTTCGTGGACTGTGTTTTTACTCCGTACAATTTACCTCCAGGGATGTGTATGAATGAGGCTTATATGTTCTTAACAGTCATTGTTCTGGGGCCAAACAACCCCAAACATAAAATTGATGTTTATCTACAGCCTCTAATAAAAAAATTGGCAATATTGTGGGAGACAGGTGTTGAAGCATTTGACATGTCAAAAAAGCAAAACTTTCAACTAAGGGCAGCTTTGATGTGGACAATCAGTTACTTTCCAGCATATTCTATGTTATCGGGATGGAGCACTACAGCACTGCAAGTAAGTTAGCATGCCCATAATGTATGGAGGAATCACAATCCTTTAGATTGAAACATGGTAGGAAAACATCCTTTTTTGACTATCATAGGATGTTTCTTGGTCAGCATCACCCATTTAGGAGAGATCGTAAGAATTCTCTTAAAGGCAAGACTGTCCAAAGATCACCACTACCCTATAGAACTGGAGAGGAATTATTGAACCAAATTTGTGATTTGGGCATAAGAAAAGTAACAGACTTAGATGCAGAAGAAGTTAATCAAAGAATATGTAAGTCTTGTGGATGGAAAAAGCGAAGCGTCTTTTGGGATTTTTCTTATTAGAGTTCGAACATGATTCGACATAATCTTGATGTCATGCATATTGAAAAAATGTCTTCGATAATGTGTTTAACACAGTTCTTAATTTTGATGACAAAACCAAAGACAATCCACAATCACGTCAAGATATGGTAGACTATTGTGATCCACCTCAATTGGCAAATGATAGTACTGAAAAATATCCCAAAGTTGTATATACAATAGACAAGGAAGCACGAGCTATCTTGTTCAATTGGGTGAAAGGGTTAAAGTTTCTGGATGGATATGTTTCAAATTTGGGTAGATGTCCAGACACAAATGCGGAAAGGATTTTTGGCATGAAAAGTCACTATTGCCACGTGTTCATGTAACAACTAATGTCTATTGCTTTTCGTGAGCTACTTCCTAGTAATGTGTAGCACTTACATAATTGAGCTTATTTTTTAAAGATCTTACTTCAACCACTTTTCGAGTGGATGACATAGAGAGATTAGAGGGAGATATCCCACAAATCTTGTGCAAGTTAGGACGAATATTTCCTCCTGGGTTCTTTGAGTCAATGGAATATCTTTTTGTGCACCTTCCATATGAAGAAAGGATAGTTGGACCTGTGCAATATTGATGGATACTAGTAGGCTAAACATTCCTTTTCTAATGTCATGGTCCATCTGTTTTATCTAGGTATCTAGGAAATCTTAAAAGGATGATTAGGAATAAAGCTAGTGTTGAGGGTTCCATTTGTGAAGCGTACTTGATGACTAAGTCAATACAACTGTTTTTTCATTATTTTGAACCTCATGTCATGAAACGTAATCATAATGTGGATCGTAACGATGACGGTGGTGATATGAATGATCATGAAGGAAATTTATCAATATTTTCCCATCCTGGTCGACTAGGGGGAGAAGCCAAAAAAAAGGGATTTATCCCTTGAAGAAATCAAGGCCGCCCAAACTTATATCTTACTAAATTGTAAGGAGGTTGAGCCATTTGTGTGGTAACAAAAGTTAGTTATATTTTCTTAATAATATAAACATATCCTTATATCAAGACTCTTCAATTTAACTTATTTTGTTGTAATGAAGTATGTTCATTCAACGTTTGCTTGAAGAATTTCTGAATCTATCTCAAGGTCAAATAGACGAAAGTCTTGAAGCAAATTTCTCTACATGGTTCAAGGAATTTTTAATATTTTGAAAAATTATTCTCTTTAATACGGTGATGTACTTAAATTGACTTTTCAAATATTACTAAGTCTTGCAATTTTTTTAAAATAGGTTCGATGCAATCCCATTAAGAATGAATTCTTGCATAGTCTTGCTCGTGGACCATTAATAAGCTCTACATGTCATTTTAGTTTTTTTGTTAATGGATACAAATTTCACACATAATGTCATGGTAGTGCAAGATCAACAATGAATAGTGGAGTTTGTATCTCTGATCCAAATTTTGGTGATTATTATAGACAAATAAAAGAGACTATACAAGTGGAATACCATGAAGCACTTTTAAAGCAAATTGTATTATTCAAATGTGAATGGTTTGACCCAACTATGAATGTTGGTGTTAAAAAGCAAAATCAGTACAAATTAGTTGATATTAACCATCATCGTCGATATAAAAAATATGAACCTTTTATTCTTGCAATGCAAGCAACTCAAGTGTGTTATGTGTCCTATCCCAGCAAGAAAAAAGACAGGGATGATTGGGCAGTTGTATTGAAGGTCAAACCTCGAAATGTTGTTGAATTACCTAATGAGGAAGAGACAACAGTTTCAGAATTGAATGTTTCATTCCAAGTTGAAGATGACTATTTTCGTTGACGACAATTTTAGTCTTGAAAAATAATAATTTTGCTTCTGCTTTTTTAAAAAGAAGAAATTTTTAGTTTCTTCCCACTATAAGAAAAAATGCTTGCAATTTTACAGTTTTGTCAAACACCTATTTTTTCAAAAACAAAAAAAATTCAAAATAAGTAGGTCTAAGCTCTTAACAGCAATGCCAAACAAATTCTTAATATTTTTGAGCATTTTTTTAGTACTTGAATTTTATTTCTCCAAGCTAAAGAGGAATATGTATGTTTTCATTGTTCTCCTTTGCGTCACTTACCCATCATAAAATTGGATGCCTAATGCAGAATTTATACCACGTTGCATCTCCCTTTATTTCTTCAAAAATCTTTTTTCCTACATTGTGAGTCTTGTCTTGTTTCTTTCATTCTCCTCTTTTGAGATAAGATGTCTTTATTCTAATTAATTAATATTTATCTTTTCCCATTTGTGTCCACATAAATGCCAACATGATCCACGTTGTTGTTTTCCTTTATGAGTGAACAATAATAAGAGTACAACTCACAATCATGATAATTATAAAATTATCACTAATCACTTATATGAGTGCATATTTAAATGAGTGATATTTGTTATATTTTAAAGGAATAATGTATAAGCACTCTTTAGACTATGAGACACATCTTAATTAAGATCCTATTATCCCTCGAACTTTTTTTTTTTGTAATTTTGTACATATTTTGGCTTACGTGGCACACTCCGTGACTCCACTTAGGTGAGGCGTGTAGGAGATCGGGAGGTCACGTAGGTCAAAAAGATGTTTAAAATTACAAAAAAAATGAGTTCGGGAGGGGGAGGGGGGTTAATAGGACTTTAATTTAGTTAAGATGTGTGTGCGAGATTTCAACCATAGTCTAGGGGGTACTTGTGCCTTATCAAAAAATTTAAAGGTCTAGATTAAATTTATTTAACAGACCTCTTAATCATAATTAAAAGATGGGAAATGGCACAAATATGTCATCAAACTTTGAGAAAAGGTTCATCGATATCATCCATTAAAAGTTTGGTCCACCTATGCCATTTTCGTTTGAGAAAAAGGTTCATTCATGCTATTATTGGTTAATTGAAATAACATAGATTAGCCTTTTTCTCAAAGTTTGTGGCATATCTGAGTTTGTTTCTTTAAAAAAATTATTTAATTAATGGTGTGACTGAATCATAATTGACCACATGTAAAAAATGATTTTGCAAGGAATTGAAACTATTTTCAGTTAATAAATAAGGACATGGATGAACCTTTTCTAAAGCGAAAATGGCATAGATTAACTAAACTTTTAATAGATAACATATATTACTATTTTCTCAAAATTCGATGACATATTTAAGTCTTTTTCCCCTTAAAATATGAAATAAGAAAAAAAAACTCACACAAGTTTAATAAGAATAGTCTCATCCTTTAACTAATTTCGACTCTTCATTAATATCATTACTTTCATGATAGAAGTTTTACATCACCTTTAATATCTTTTCCCTGATCTAAAGGCAAGAATATTCTTCTTCTTTTTTATCTAACCAAAAAGAAAAAAAGACAGCAACATAATTAAGAAAACAAAGAGACCAACTTTATTTTTAAACAGATAATACTCTAAAACACTTTACAAATGCTATTATACAATATCTTTTTTCCTCTCCGTTTATTTTGACATAATTTTATTTGCCAAATAATTATCTTTTTTACTCCACAAAAATAGATTTTTATTTTTTGCGGTCAAAGATAATTTACAAGATGTGAATGAAAAATATAATGTTATATGCTAAAGTAATTTAGAAAACATGATTTGAAATATATTTTTTAACACTAAATTTTAAGAGATTATTTTGAGTTATTTTGGTGTATTTTGTATCTTCTATGTATTTTTTTATTAAGGATATTCATGATTTGATTTTATAAATTTTTTAAATAAAATTAAAATTATATCGAAAAGAAATTGGAAGATGAAAATTTTCTTTTCAAAGTCGGTGAGCTTTTTCCTAATTTGTTCATGATTAAGATAAGAGGCTTGTTAAATTAAATTTAATCTAGATTTTTAAATTTTGAATATGATAGGGGTCAATCATGTAATTATGCACTTAGAAAATGGAAAGAAGGTGTAATGGAGATGAGCCAAATCGTTTGGATTTGGTACACTTTAAAAAAAAATTAAGGATATAAATTATAATCTCCTTGTCATTATTGCCTTTTTGATTGTTTTTAAATTATTCTACTATAAAATATAAAGTAGTTGATCAAAAGCATTATTAAATAAAGGATGAATATAAAAAAAAGTGTCAATAATTCTCTTATACTTTGAACAATTCACTTATTTTGATCTATTTTAAAAATCACAACAATTCACTTTCTCGTATTTGAAAGTAGTAAACACAAAACATTGAATCGACACATCGACTTTACTAACAGAATCAAAATTTAAATGTCTCATGTGTTACATCTTAATTTGGAGCATATTCTCTATGGTAAGCACTTAAATGTTCTTTTTTCTTAGATAGCTTATTGTTTATTTATAAGGTGAGCTCAACTTTCCCCTGATCTCCATGATATATATTTTATTGATAAATATTTTTGGGCGGTTGTTCACAATTTGAATTTAAATTTTAGGTTTAGCAAACATAAAAATCATATTTGTATGTTATAGCTATAGTTGATATAATTGCGCTCCATAGCAAACTTTATGTTTGCTATGGAGCATTAGATTGTATAAATTGCTGGTAACCTCTCATTTGTATAAATCGTTGACAGCCTCTCATTTCTATAAATCGTTAGCAGCCTCTCGTTTGTATAAATTGATGGCAGCCACTCAATTCAATTGTATATATGTAGCACCTAGGAACCCAGGCTTAGAAAATGCAGCAGAAAACCAACAGCAGTAGGTGAACCACGACAGGGTTCACGGACTCTAAAAGGTACCACGGTCCGTCGACATGTCCGTGGACTCACACTTGTCCAGAAGTGGTGGACCACGAGACCCTTCACAGGCCGTGGACCACCTAACGAACCGTGCTGGAAAATCGTGGTCGTCAGGCAGAGACCAATGTGGCCCAGATGTCAGACCGCAGGACCTTTCACAGGTCGTGGTCCTGACAACGGGCCGTGGTAGTGCCCGTGAAATGCCTTCCCAAAATCATCTCAGGAAAACGGCTAGGTGTTGACCCACGGTCGGACTGACGGACCGTAGGTCACACCACGACCCGTGGATAGAAGCCCCAAAATCAAGTCTCTGAAAGCCAATCCATGGTTGACAGGACGGACCGTAGGTCAGTCCACGGACCGTCAGTTAGCCTATGGTCGGCTTCGGCAGACTTTTAAGTTAGGGGTCGTTTGGTCTTTTACCTATGCATTGGACCCCTAAACTACATTGTTTAACTCCTAAACTACATAGTTTTCGTAAGTTTTAGCCTAGCAACGTAATTAGAACCTACCATAGTCAATTCTTTCTCAAAATAATCGATTAAACTTCGAACCAGAGAGGAGAAAGAGTCGACCAAAGCTTTCCAAGAATTTATCAAGGTTTCCTTCAGTTCGAGCTCAAAATCGAAAGATATCTCCGTGGAATTCTTCACCAGGTATGTGGAATTTCACTAGTGGGTTCCTTTCACCCATTAGGTCCCTAGAATTCAGTCAGATTCTTGATTCCCTTTAGATTATCTAGACCTAGGGTTTCTAGAATTTCAGTAGATTATTATGAATTAGTTACTTTAATGTTTCTAATCATATTATCATGATTTTAGCATTGTTTTGCGTAGATCCTTTCATAAATTCAGAACCCTAGCTATGTAGTTCTTTTAGTTCATGAATTACACATGCTAGGTCAGTTATTTCAGATATACATGCCTCAGATTTGAATGTTTCCTTATCAACATATTAATGTTGCATTTTCATTTAGCATGTCCGTTTTGAGCTATCCTGTATTACAGTTATTCACTCACAAATTGTTAATTTCATAATCAATTGGGAGAAGTTTAATACCGAGCAGACTAGGGTCAGTCACCCTCAAATCCCATAAATACATACCCCGTAGGTTGTAAGTCCCATCTGTGGGCATCATTATAGTGATCACGCCAGTCATGCCTTTATGCCTCTGGCAGGGTATATTGGGTCCTCTCAATAGGGCGTATACATCGAACTCCACATTTAGCTCATGTGGTTTTATGTTGGTTATTAGTAGCTCCTTTACAGACAAATTCTATTGTATTGACCATGTTATCAGTTACAGTCAGATTTCAGTCTCAACATGTTATAGACTTGGTCATTGGATTCAGTTATTTCATGTTGAGTATTCTCAGTTTAGTATCATGCTCATCTCTTATCATTGCTCAGATATATGCTTTGGTTCAGTTATGATTATTGTTCATCTTTACTCTGTCATGTATGCTCAGTACCCTTCAAGTACTGACACATACTCTGCGCTACATCTTCTCGTGATGTAGGTTCAGGTTCTCAGCTTCCAGATCACGCATAGATTGGTTCCCGATCATCAGTTCAATAACATCAATGGTTAGTCCTCATTCTTCGAGGACAATTGACATGACTATTTTCCTTTGCTTTTAGTTCTAGTTTCAGTATTTGCTAGACTTAGTTGGGGCATGTCCCAACATTTTTAGTCATTAGAGGCTTTATTTTAGACATAGTTAGAATCAGCTTTAGTATTCGAGTTTGACTTTCCAGTTGTTGTTAAACTCTCCGTTTCGATATATTCAGATTTAGTATGGGTATTTCCCATAATTTCAGAATATCTTATGATTAGCTTCCGCATAGTATTTCTTTACTTCAGTTTATTTAGTATGCTTATGATATGCCATTAGGGTTAGCTTAGGGTCACTTGTGATCCTAGGTCCCGTGTCCGCGTCCTGGGTAGCTTCGGGGCGTGACAAACTTAGTATGAGAGCATTAAGTTTAAGAGTCCTAGGATGTCTGAAAAGCCGCACCAAATAGAGTCCTTTTCATGGGTGTGAAGTCCACCACATATAATGAGAAGGAGGCTACAAGGTGTTTTAGGAAAAACTTAATTTTCTTGTTACTCTTATCGTGCATAATGTATGATCTAATTCCTCTATTCTAACTCGATGTTATGCTATTTTAGATCATGCCTCCTAGTAGAGCTTACTGATAAATGTGAATGCACACAATGCTAACGCAGCTCCTCTAGTCCCGGATCAGGAAGTTTTGAATGCTGAGTTTTGGAACGCTATTTAGCTTTTGGCTCAGAGTGTGACTAATCAGAACAACCAGCAAGTTCCAGTTCCTGCAAATGGTAGTGGTGGATCAGTGGCAGCTAGGGTTCGCGATTTTGTTAGGATGAATCTGCCAGAGTTCTTAGGATCGCAGATTGGTGAGGATCCCCAAAACTTCATAGATTAGGTCAAGAAGATCTTTGGAAGTATGCAAGTGACAAGTAATAATAGGGTAGAGTAGGCATCCTATCAGCTTAAGGATGTAGCTCATATCTGGTATACTCAATGGAAAGAGAACAGGGGTACAGATACAGCTCCTATCACTTGGGAATGCTTTAGTGAGACGTTTGTGGACAAGTTTTTCCTAAGAGAGTTTAGGGAGGCAAAAGCTCAGGAGTTCATGAATTTGAGGCAAGGTAACAAGCAGTCCAAGAGTATGGGCTCAAGTTCACCCAACTCTCCAGGTATGCTCCTCACATGGTTGTCGATTCTAGGGATCAAATGAACAAGTTTCTATATGGGGTATCCAACTTAGTGAAAACAGTGTAGGAATGCTATGTTTCTGGAAAATATGAACATCTCTAGGCTCATGACTCATGCTCAACAGGTTGAGGGAGATAAGCTTGTAACATCTCGCAACTTGAAATAATCATTTTAGGAAAGTATAAGGAAATCTAGAAATTTTAAGTAAGTTAAAGTTGAAATTTTGGTCAACTTCTATCGGCCATAACTCCTATCTCAGTATGAGTTAGTGTATTTTCAGATATGTTTGGAAAGCTCTTGGAATTATCTTTCCAAAGCCGCCAAGTTTGCGCGATTCCGAGTTCGAATGAGTGAGTTACGTCCTTTGGAAGTTGGGCAGTTCGAATAAAGAAATGCCCAATCTGGATTTTAAAGGGTAGTTTGGTCTTTTCCTTACCCAACTAATTAAATTCGTTGTTAGTAAAATAATTGGGGTGAAGACTGAGTTAGTTCAGTTTACGCTTTTGAAAATTAAAGTTGGGGTTTTTGGAGAAAGAACGCAAGAGAAAGGAGAAGAAGAAAAGCAAGATTAGGCCAAGAACGATCGATTTTGGTGGTGGATTCGCCAAGGAATTGATACTACAAGGTATGTGAGTCTCTCATAGCTTTAGGTTCATTCACCCACGTGCCAAACATGTTTATTTCAGCGCAGTTCGTCCTAAAAGAGTTTGAATGTTGATGTTCTTGACATGAATTCTTGAATTTGAATGTTGTTCTTGAATTGGGTTGAATTGTAGAGTTTCTGAGATATTTACGTTGTGTTTTAGAGTTACCTTTAGTTAGGTTCTTGAGTACATATGCTGGGTATCGGGATCTAAATGAATTTGAGAAAATATTCGAGTTTAGGCAAATTGGGGCTGGAAAACAAAAAAGGAAAAGTCGAGCAGACTTCGTCAAACAAGTCCACGTCGCGGACTTGTTCCCCCAGTGACCAAAAATTGACTCCGCGTCGCGAACAGGACACGAACTCCTCTGTCTCAATATTTAATTCACGAGTATTTATTTATAAACATCTCCGCATCGCAGACTTGTTCCAAGATGGTGATTTTGTAACTTTTCTCAAGTTTAGCTATTCGAAATCTTTCCTAAACATCATGAGGTCTTTCCAAACACAAATCATAATCCTTGAATCCATAGTTCAATTCAAGGATCAGTTAAGAGTCAAGTCAAGAGCAGTTAAGAACAAAGTCAAGAAAAGTCAAGAGTCAAGTTAAGATAAGTCTTAAAGTTTTCAAAAAGTCTTTCACAAATGTTTTAACTTTGTTTTAAGACGTAAGTTTTGAGTTCAGTAAAGAATAAAGTTGAAGTTCGTTTCTTCAAAGAAGCATATGGGGACTAAGTATTTCCCCAAAGAGATTTAAAATGTTTTTCACATTTAAATAAGAACGGAAACTGAGATTTCTAGAGAGCCTTCAGGCTAGTTTTCAGAAAGGAGTAATAGCTTTCTAAATGAAGCAAGAAGGGAAACTGAGATTTCCAGGATGGCCTTTGAGCTAAGTTTTTGAGCACTAATCTCAAATCAGAGAAGAGGTATGTTTTTTTTAAACATATGATCTAGTATATTTTGGTAGTAGTATTGAGCACCGAATTGGGGAC
>NW_006238949.1:1806283-1809064 GCF_000226075.1 Solanum tuberosum | reverse complement strand
TGGGAGCCAGTATATTTTAGGAGTACTATTCAGCTCCGAATTGGGGACCAACATGAGTTTCGATAACTTACGTCGCCATAAAACTATGTAGCCACCATGGGTAGAAAAGGGTCATACTTTTTAGATGAATCCTTTTCGAAATATACTAGTGGATCCATTAGGCAGTTCAGGTCCTATACCTTTGGCCGGGTATAGGATGCGCTGGCAGCATGAGGTAGATCGTTGTATCATCACTATAGCTCTTATGTGATGGTTGTCGGTTAAAGAAACTCCCACAGAAGTATTGTATTTTTATATACGTCAGTTTATTTGTATTTTTACATACATCTTAGAGTTATTTGTATCTTTGCATACACACAGAGTTAATATAATGTTTGTAAACAACTTTTCTTTATATTGCACTCATTTTTAAACTTCTTTATATTGAAATGAGTTCAGTCATGTTGAGTTGAGTTGAGTTGAGCCAGGTAAGTTCTTCAGTTTCTCTCAGTATTCTTTCTAGCCTATGTTGTTTTAGCATTCCAACTCGCATACTCGTACATTCAATGTACTGATGCCAGTTGGCTTGCATCGTCTTATGATGTAGACACAGGTAACTAGGATCGGCATTCTGGCGCATCGTTGATCCAATAAGCAGTTCAGAGTCTGTTGGTGAGCCTCGCTATTCGTATTCAATGGCAGAGCAAGGATTTTTAATAAGGGGGTTCAAAATCCACTACAAGAAAAACTGCCTATAAGGAAGGGAAATGTCGTCCCTAAATGTCCAAATCTGGTTGCAAATGGCCTATTACGACGGAAAAATGATGGTCGCCACTCGTCCTAAAAGGCTTCTTCGCTAAAGGTTAATTGCGATGGGTTTCTATATCTGGTCGTTAAATGTTATTAGAGACAACAACTAATACAGTCGGTGATGAACTTTTAGAGACCGTGAATCCCGTCCCAAATAGGCAATTTTCATATTTGAAAAGTAGCTATTTGTGACCATTAAACCTTTTCTGCGAAGAGTAACGACCTGGTCCTAAATTACTCTATCGCGACAAGCAAAAACCTTGTCCTAGATTAATCTTTAGAGACGAGAAATTGCCTTTTCCTAATTTAACCTTTACAGATGAGCAACTACCTCATCCTATATTAACATTTAGAGACGAGCAAATACTAATTAGTCCTCTCATTTACCACCAACTGTACATCAACTCCATCTCATAAAATTAATAAATTTCATCACTAAATATAAAATTTCTACTAATAAAAAATTCAATACAAAATGTTGATAGATATAGTTTCAATATTTGCTCAACAAAAAACACTTAATTAATTAGCATCCCGAGCTAGACTGTGCTATCAAGTTTTACATAACGTTCTTAGCAAAATAATAATGATCTTGTGCATCTTCTAAACTTTCATCTTGACTTGTAACTTCAATCTTCAAAAATCTGTAAGAACAAAATTTTGCAAAGATCATAAATACCTATTGGTATATAAAAATATCTATGAACTTACAATAGAATTAGTTAAAGTACTCACCGCAAAAGAAGTGTAGAATTAATCAATTCTACAGAAACATTAACAAGTTGCAATAACATAAAAAAATTATCAGAGAAGTTCAATAGGATGTATTTTTCATATTGAACTCCAAGAAACACTCAATTAAAACCACAACAACAAGAATTAACTAAATATGCACTTGAAATTACAAATTCCAAATTTCAGTTTTCCATAAACATGTCTATAAAGGTCACTTTGATGTGTTTTGTTCATGACCTTTTCCTCTTCTGCAAAGTTGATGTCAGGTCTGTGCAATTGCTATTTTAATGTTTCAGGGATTTTTCACAAGATTATGAATTCATTTCTAACTTGGACAAAAGCTCAAAATATTTTTCTGGGATCAAAGATGGTATCCAGACTACCTCAAAATAAAGGTGTTACAACTGAGAAATTCAATTTAGCTATCGATTTAGCATTATAACAAATTGCTGGCACATTGCTAGTGGTTAAAGATTCATCGATAGTTGATCGGGACAAATACTAATTGCAATTGATGATGGTGAAGTTGCTGAAAATTTTGAGTTGCCTATTTTTTTATGTGGAAATGATGCTAAAGTCGGTAGAAAGACATCAACGAACATACAATCAACATGTACAAACTTTAGGGACCAAGGAGTGATAAGACTTTAGCCACAGTGCTACACAAACTAGATGTTGGCAAAATTGATTTGTGTCAATTTTTGGGGTCACAAATGATTGGAGACAACACCTTGACGATCATTTTCTACAACATATAAAAAGTATCGAGCGAGGGAAATGGTTAAAGCGAGTAAATATGTAGGAGACATGATGAATGAGTACATTGTGATCTGATGCTTAGAAGAGCCTACATGGTTTAGATGTATACAAATTAAAATTGAAATGATCTACAAGCAAAAGAAAACACATGCTAGCTAGCACTCATCAAGTGGGAGTCGTATTCATTTACTTATCAACTATTCCCAAGCAAGAAGATAAAAGAACAAACGAAGTTTAGTTTCACGCAGCTGTGCAGAGAAGTATGTGAAAATAAAACAAGAAGAAGATGTGCAGTAGTGGCAAGAAGTCTAGTTAAATTATAGTTCCTCGATTAAGCAGTTGATGTTTGTTATTGCAAGTACAAGAAACATCAACATAACCGATAGTTATGCAGAGAAGTGTTTGAAAATAGAAAAAGAAAACATGTAGCAGTGAAAATGTGCAGCAGTTAATTAGTTGTTCCTCTGTTAAGCAACTAGTTCTTGTAAAATTACAAAT
>NW_006238949.1:1751746-1802901 GCF_000226075.1 Solanum tuberosum | reverse complement strand
ATAAAATCTAAGTGTGATCTTAGTCTTGATCAGTTCGTGTCAATTTCAGGGAACTACAGAGTACACATACTTTTCATTCCTTACACTAGCTCACATATTTGATCAATTAATTGAGACATATTGCATATACAGGGGTGCTTCAATGGATTTTTCCAAGGCGTAAGATGCATTTATTCTTTCTATAGTATATTACTTATAATTTCATAAAATACTAACCTGTTGTGCCTATGGAAATTGAGGCAACTAGATGATTGCATATGAATAGATAAAACAACTAGATAGTGAAGAAGAATATAAAGAGTAATTTGAACAAAACAAACACGAAAGACAATTAAGAAAGGAACAAAATTTAACGCACAAGAGGAAGCATACCTGAGAATTGATTAGATGGAAGTCAACATACACAAGAAGGAGGGTAGAACTTCATGACCTACAACCTAAATTGAATTCATCACAAATCATTGTAGCAGATTAAATAAATAAAGGAATAAGTTGGAAGAACTTATTACCTATCGTAGAACTTATTACCTATCAAACATGTAGCCCATTGCGTCAATTGTTGCCCCGTACTCTTCCTGCAGATATACTCTCCCTCACCCTAAAAGGACAGAATCGACATTTAAGATGACAAATTATGGCAGAAGGTCCCTCACCACTTAGAAAATGAATTTAAATATCTGACGAGAGAATGGCTAGTGAACTACAAGATGAACTTAGTATCAATAATTTGTAAAACCAACTTATAAAAAAAATGTAAACCCAAAGTATACTAGCTCAAAGGTTTCTGAAAATAGGAAGTCAGCTAGTCGCCCCAGTGTGTAATAATCAGATCAATTTTGGTTGGTAAAGCATATCAAGCAAACATGTTCTAGATATTTCAACCAATAGACTTCCAAATATTTGATTATTTCTCAAAGAAAACAATAACAGACAAAAACTTCTAAATGATTAATACCTCTCAGTAGCTCGAACATCAAGCCTACCAGTAACACTCCAAACTTTGCTAGATTGTGGAGTTTCCTTTCCATCACTTGACAAAGGGCGTCCAATTATAAACTCATCCACTTAACCTCTCAACAAAACCATACTCTTGAAACTCCAGTTACTAGTATATCAATTTAATTCATAACAAAAATAAAATGAAAAGAGTAACTAAATCATATTCAAGAAGAATCACATCAACACTAGCTTATAAATTACCATAAAAATTAAATGTTTCTACATCAAACATAAAAAAGTTGTATACCTGTTTTTGATCAATATAAATAATTCGAAGTTCAAGCTTCTGTCCTCTCAACTCCAAAACCTAAAATCCAAAAAATCAAAGTTCCAGTATATGAATGTGGGTGTATGAGAGCTTTGTGGATGAAATTGGGCTACCGTTAATTGTTGACAATTGATGCCTTTTACTAAGGGCAAGTCCAGTACAGGCAAGACCCAAATCCACTCCAAGACTGAAACCTCCTCTCCATGTTGAATCGCACTTTCGTCGAACCGCATTTGGGGGAATTTCCTCAAGCGATACTGCTTTTACTGCTTATTTCCTTAGTTTTCGTAGTTAATCGCAGAGATTTCCTGCCGGCTAGGTGAAATGTCACCGGTGGAAAGCTTACCGCTGCTAATAGATGCACCATTCGAAGATGTTCTGGGACAATATTTTCAATAAAAGTATATTGGATATGGCTAATTTTTTGGGATGATATTTTGAAAGATAAATTTCAGTGTTAAATCAAGAAAAAGAGCATCTAAAGATTTCCATGCTCTTTTGAGAAAGTGCAGAAGAAAACTGAAAGTATTAGCACAACTTTTTCTCTAGAGAATTGCGATTTGAAGATATGCTACAGAGATTTGTGGTGAAGTCAATTTAGGGCTTCTGTGTTATTGAAAAATATGAAGTGACTAATTAATTAATTTTTCTCCATTAAAAAAATTGAGGCGTTTTTTATAAAGAATTTCAATAATTAAGGTAAATTTTTGGCGTTTGATGAATTTTGTGAAAAATCGAAAATGCACTTTTTCCCGCTTCTCACTAATTATATTTACATTTTGGGACCAGTTAGAACTTTCTTTAGGGACTAGATTTTAGACCTTCACAATAACATATAGAATTAGGGAAAAGAATATAATCTCGTCCTAATACATGTACTTTTTTAGACAAGATTAATAACTCGTCCCTAAATGTTGGTCTTAAATAACAGTTTTTCTTGTAGTGCTCCTTGTATTCCGAAGGATCCATTTCATTGCTTTCTAGTTTAGTTTATTAGGATGTTGTGGGGTCTGTCCCAACATCCATCTAAGTTGTTATTAGAGGCTTCATAGATAGTCAGATGTTAGTTCTTTAGTCTTATTCATTTCATTTGTATCGTTTAAGACTTGAGTTGACATTTTGGCTAAGATATTATTTCTTTAAGTTATAGATATGAATATTGTCTTCCGCTGAGTTAGGTAAGCCAAGGGTTCGCTTGGGGCCAGCAATGGTCTTTGACTGTCGGCCACGTCCAGGGTGTAGGGTCGGGGAGTGACAAAGCTTAGGGAACAAGCTAAGGATAGTAAGAAGGCTAGAACAGGCAACTATGAGTATTCTCAACAGAAATTGGGTGGTGGAAATCGCTCGCAGTTTCAGCAAAAGTCTTCAGCTCCAGCACCTTCATCAGCTAGTGTTCCATTGTCCAAGTTCAGATATGATCAGAAAGGTAGGGCATCAAGTTTTAAGTCTAAGGGGAGTGTTTCAGGCACCAGAACCTACCCAACTTGTCCAAAGTGTGGTAAGAACCATCCAGGCGAGTGTCTTTCAGGAAAGGAAGGATGCTTTGGGTGAGGTCAGTCTAGTCACAGGTTGAGAGATTGTACTTCTTCTAAACAAGGTCAAAGGGCAATAATAGTAGAGCTCAGTCCACAATTTCAGCAGCACCAGCAGGTCATCCGACTTAGCAGGGTAACTCATCTTGTACAGGTGGCGGACAACGCCAAAATAAGTTGTATGCTCTTCAGGCTCGCCAGGATAAAAAGTATGTTACGAGTCTTTAACTTAGATATTTATGCTTTGTTTGATTCAGGGGTTACTCTTTCCTTCGTAACTCCTTATATAGCAGTAAACTTTGATGTTAGTCCAGAAACTCTCTCAGAACATTTCTCAGTCTCTACTCCAATTGCTGACCCAGTTATAGGTAGACGGGTATACAAAATTGCATTGTCACAGTCTCCCAGAAAGTCACCTCAACAAATCTTGTAGATTTCAATATTATTCTAGGCATGGATTGGTTACATTCCTGTTATGCCTCAATCGATTGTAGAACTAGGATTATTCATTTTCAGTTTCCAGATGAACTAATCTTAGAATGGAAGGGTAGTAGCTTAGCGCCTATGGGTCAATTCATTTCTTACCTTAAGGACAGAAATATGATCTCTAGGGGTTATCTCTATAATCTAGTTCGGGTTAAGGATTCAAGCTCTGAAACCCCAACTCTTGAGTCAATTCCAATAGTTAATGAGTTCCCAAAAGTGTTTCCAGAAGATATTCCCAGAGTTTTTCCCGAAAGGGAAATCAACTTTGGAATTTATCTCCTTCTAGATACCCAGCCTATTTCTATTCCTCCTTACAGAATGGCTCCAGCTGAGCTTAAGGAATTGAAAAAGCAGTTGAAAGACCTTATAGATAAGGGCTTCATCAAACCTAGTATTTCCCCATAGGGTGCACCTGTGTTGTTCGTGAAAAAGAAAGATGCTTCTCTCAGAATGTCCATTGACTACAGGCAGTTGAACAAGGTCACAATCAAGAATAAGTATCCTATCCCCAGTATTGATGACTTGTTTGACCAACTTCAGGGTGCTAGTCATTGCTCAAAGATAGACCTCAGATCCGATTATCATCAGCTTAGAGTCAGAGATATTGACATCCCAAAAATAGCCTTCAAAACTCGATATGGTCATTATGAATTTGTAGTTATGTTATTTGGACTAACCAATGCTTCTTCAGCTTTCATGGATTTGATAAACAAAGTGTTCAAGCAGTATTTGGACTTGTTCGTTATCGTCTTTATTGATGATATCCTCATTTATTCTAGGAATGAGGAAGAACATGCGAATCATTTGAGGGTTGTCCTGCAAACTCTCAAATATCGCCAGTTATTTGCTAAGTTTATCAAATATGAGTTTTGGTTACAATCCGTTGCTTTTCTTAGTCACATTCTGTCTAGCGAAGGGATCTGAGTGGATTCTCAAAAAATTGAAGCAGCGAAACAATGGCCCATACCTACCTCTCCTACAGATATCAGAAGTTTCTTGGGTTTGGCTAGTTATTACAGAAGGTTCGTGGAAGGATTTTCATCCATAGCCTCCCCATTGACTAAGTTAACTAAGAAAAAGGTTAAGTTTCACTAGTTACATGATTGTGATAAAAGCTTCGCAGAACTGAACATTAGGTTGAGTACAACTCATGTTTTGACTCTACTAGAGGGTTCAAATGGTTATGTTATCAATTGTGATGCATCTAGAGTCAACCTAGGTTGTGTGTATATGCAGCGAGGTAAGGTCATAGCTTATGCTTCTAGACAACTTAAGGTGCATGAGAAGAAATATCAAACTCATGACCTCGAACTTGCAGCAGTGGTGTTTGCACTTAAGATTTGGAGACATCACTTGTATGGTGTTCACGTAGATGTGTTCACAGACCATAAGAGCCTTCAGTATGTGTTCACCCAGAAAGAGTTGAATTTTCTTCAGAGCCTTCAGTATGTGTTCACCCAGAAAGAGTTAAATCTTCTCCAGAGGAGATGCCTTGTGTTCCTCAAGGATTATGATATGAGTGTGCATTACCATCCTGGTAAGGCCAACGTAGTAGCAGATGCTATTAGTAGACTATTTATGGGTAGTATAGCATATGTTGAGGAAGAAAGAAAGGAATTAGCAAAGGATATTCACAGACTTGGTCACTTAGGAATTCGCCTTATGAGCATATCAGATGGCAGTGTAACAGTTCAATGTGGGGCAGAATCTTCATTGGTAGCGGAGGTTAGGGAAAAGCAAGACAGTGATCCGATATTTCTTCAACTAAAAGGTGTAGTCCATCAACAGAGAGTTGAGGTTTTCTCCCAAGGGGGAAGATGGTGTGGTTCACTATCAGGGTCGATTATGTGTTCCTAAGGTAGGTGAGTTGAGACAGCAGATTCTTGCAGAAGCCCATAACTCCAGACATTATATTCATTCAGGCGCCACTAAGATGTACCGTGATCTGAGGGAAGTCTTTTGGTGGAATGGTATGAAAAGAGATATAGCGGATTTTGTGGCTAAGTGCCCAAATTGCCAGCATGTGAATGTAGAACATCAGAAACCAGGAGGTATGACTCAAGAGATCAACACTCCTACTTGGAAGTGGGAAGTGATCAACATGGACTTCATTACAGGTTTACCTCATACTCGCAGACAGCATGACTCAATTTGGGTGATAGTTGACAGAGTTACTAAGTCTACGCGCTTTTTGGCAGTTAAGACTATAGATTCGACGGAGGACTACACCAAGCTTTGCATTAATGAGATAGTCAGGTTGCATGGAGTTTCTTTGTCTATCATCTCAGATAGAGGTCCTCAGTTTACCTCTCATTTCTGGAAGTCATTTCAAAAAGGTCTTAGTACTTAGGTAAATCTTAGCACAACATTTCATCCACAGATGGATGGTTAGGCAGAGCGTACTATTAAAACCTTAAAGGACATGTTGAGAGTTTGTGTGATCGATTTCAAGGGTAGTTTGGATGATCACCTTCCTTTTAAAGAGTTCGCCTACAATAATAGTTATCATTCTAACATTCAGATGTCCCCTTATGAGGCATTGTATGGGCGTAGATGTAGATCTCCATTTGGTTGGTTTGAAGTAGGTGAAGCAGCCTTGATAGGGCCAGATTCAGTTCATAATGTTATGGAAAAAGTGCAACTCATTAGAGATACACTTAAGAGAGCCCAGAGTCGCCATAAGTCCTATGCAGATGTAAGGAGAAGGGAATTAGAGTTCGAAGTTGATGATTGGGTTTTCCTGAAAGTGTCACCTATGAAGGGGGTGATGAGATTTGGCAAGAAAGGAAAACTCAGTCCTAGATATGTAGGCCCTTACAAGATCTTAAAAAGAGTTGGTAAAGTGGCTTATCAGTTAGAGTTGCCAACAGAACTAGTAGCAGTGCATCTGGTTTTTCAGATTTTGTTGTTGAAGAAGTGTGTGGGTGATCCAGCATCTATTGTACCTTTAGAAAGTGTGGTTGTGAAAGATATTCTCACTTATGAAGAGGTGCCAGTTGAAATCCTTGATCATTAGGTTCAAAGGTTGAGAAACAAAAAAGTCGCTTCAGTAAAGGTTTTGTGGAGGAGTAAGTCCATAGAGGGAGCTACTGTGAAAGGAAAAGCAGACATCCTCATCTCTTTCCTTCAGATTCCATTGCAACTTGAGGTAATAGTTCCTCTTTAGTTTTTCAGTCATTCATGCGTAGCTTCAGTCTTAGTATCATGTTCCTTTAATTTCTACTTGCATTTTCAGTGTATTTGCATATTCTTGGAACTTAATTCAGTCAGAAATCAGCTTCTAGTAATTAGTGGTAGGGTTTGCAGCTCTTTCCCTCCCCATCCAGCTAGATTAGACTTCATTCGAAGACGAATGTTCCTAAGGGGGAGATATTGTAACACCTCGGAACCCAGACATAGAAAATGCAGCAGAAAACATGCAGCAGTAGGTGAACCACGTCAGGGTTCACGAACCGTGAAAGGGACCACAATCCGTTGACCTGTCCATGGACTCACACTTTTCCAAAAGTGGTGGACCACGGGACCATTCACGGGCCGTGGACCACCTCACGGACAGTGCTGGCAAGTTGTGGTCGCCAGGCAGAGACCACCTTGCCTAGACGTCAGACCACGGGACCCTTCACGGGCCGTGGTCGTGACGACAGGCCATGGTACTACCCGTGAAGTGACTTCCCAGAATCAGCTCACGAAAATGGCTAAGTGTTGACCCATGGACGGACTCACAGACCATAGATCAGACTATGGCCCGTAGTCCTAGCCCGTGGATCGAAGCCCCAGAACCAAGTCTCTGAAAGCCAATCCACGGTTGATAGGACGGACCGTGGGTCAGTCCACGAACCGTCAGTCTGCCCGTGGTCGGCTTTGGCAGAGAGGTCGTTTGGTCTTTTTCCTATGCGTTAGACCCCTAAACTACGTAATTTTGGTAAGTTTAGCAAAGCTAGTTAATTTGAACCTACCCTAGCCAATTATTTCTTAAAATAATTGATCAAACTTAGAACCAGAAATGAAAAAGAGTCGACCAAAGCTTTCCAAGAACGCAACAAGGTTTCCTTCAGTTCCAGGCCTAAATCGAAAGATTTCAACGTGCAAATCATCAGCAGGTATGTGGGATTTCACTAGTGGGTTCCTTTCACCCATTAGGTCCTTAGAATTCAGTCAAATTCTTGATTCCCTTCAAATTATCTAGACCTAGGGTTTCTAGAATTTCAGTAGATTATTATGAATTAGTTACTTTAATGTTCCTAATCAAATTATCATGATTTTAGCATTGTTTTGTGTAGATCCTTTCATAAATTTAGAACCCTAGCTATGTAGTTCTTTTAGTTCATGAATTACACATGCTAGGTCAGTTATTTCAGATATGCCTCAGATTTGAATGTTTAATTATCAGCATATTAATGTTGCATTTTCAGTTAGTGTGTCCGTTTTGAGCTATCCAGTATTACAGAAATTCAGTCATAAATTGTTAATTTCATAATCAATTGGGAGAAGTTTAATACCGAGCGGACTAGGGTCGGTCACCCTCAAGTCCCAGAACTACGTGCCCCATAGGTTGTAAGTCCCATATATGGGCATCATTATAGTGATCATGCCAGTCATGCCTTTATGCCTCTGGCAGGGTATATTGGGTCCTCTCAATAGGACGTATACATTGGACTCCATATTTAGCTCATGTGGTTTTATGTCGGTTATTAGTAGCTCCCTTATAGACAGATTCTATTGTATTGACCATGTTATCAGTTACAGTCAGATTTCAATCTTAACATGTTATAGACTTGGTCATTGGATTCAGTTATTTCATGTTGAGCATTCTCAGTTTAGTATCATGCTCATCTCTTATCATTGCTCAGATATATGCTTTGGTTCAGTTATGATTATTGTTCATCTTTACTCTATCATGTATGCTCAGTACCCTTCACGTACTGACACATACTCTACGCTACATCTTCTCGTGATATAAGTTCAGGTTCTCAGCTTCCAGATCACGCATAGATTGGTTCCCGATCATTAGTTCAACAGCATCAGCGGTTAGTCCTCATTCTTCGAGGACAATTGACATGACTATTTTTCTTTGCTTTTATTTCTAGTTTCAGTATTTGCTAGACTTAGCTGGGGCATGTCCCATCATTTCTAATCATTAGAGGCTTTATTTCAGACATAGTTAGAATCAGCTTTAGTATTCGAGTTTGACTTTTCAGTTGTTGTTAAACTCTCAGTTTTGATATATTTAGATTTAGTATAGGTATTCCCCCATCATTTTAGATTATCTTATGATTAGCTTTCGCACAATATTTCTTTACTTCAGTTTATTTAGTATGGTTATGATTTTCCAGCAGGGTTAGCTTGGGGTCACTCGTGATCCTAGGTCCCGTGTCCACGTCCTAGGGGTAGCTTCGGGGCGTGACAATGTATGTAACTACTATGTATATGTACCAATAATTATGTTTGTATATTTGCATAAAATTTGAATTTGTATACAGTTGAATCGAAATAAAATATTTGTATATCAAATCTCTCTCTCGTTTTATAAAACACAAATTATACATTGTAATTTATATAATTTGTGTTTGTATAAAGCGAGAAAAAATGAAAATGCAAAAGAGAACTGGTAGGGGAAGATCTGTATTTGTATAATTTTAAGTGTATAGGACGAAAACATATGTATTTTAAAAAAACTGACTTGGGGAGAGATTTTAGGAGAAACTGGGAGAGAAAAGATAGCGAAGAGATTTGTATAAAAATAAATCTTCCATTTTTTGAAATGTGTGGGCCCAACCGATTAAAATAAAACTGATTCGGGGAGAGATTTTAGGAGAAATTGAAAGAAAATGGGAGAGAAAAAATAGTGAAGGAATTTGTATAAAATAAATCTTCCATTTTTTTAAATTCGTGGGTCCCAACTCAATAGCAAAAATGGTGTAACATTAGCTTCACGTTTGCTGCGAAACACAAATATATGAAACAATAGCTATATGATTTATTTTGATTTAAATGTTTGCTATTATGTACAATTTTTCCTTTTATTTGTTATTAGATATTTAAAGGCCTGTTTACGGACTCAATATTATAATTTTAAATTATATTATATATATTGAATTATTTTTAAAAAAAATATTCATGAATATTTTATAACATGATATAAAATGAATTGCACTTCATAATAAATTAATTTCCTATTTCTACAAAATTAAAATAAAACTTATAAATTTTTGAAGTTTCCATAATTAAAATTTTAAAATATATCTCTCACACTCATTTTAATATTATATATAAAATATACATCGAATCAAATAACTAATAATATTGGTATTTTGTCATATTGTATTTTAAAAATCTACTATATAATAAATTAAAATAATAAGTATTATTTGTATTAGCAAGTTTTTATTATGTAGAAGAGTTTAATGTATTAAAAAGCTTTTATTATGTAGAAGAATTTAATGGATTAGCAAGATTTTGTTATGTAGAAGAGTGAAGAGGTAGGACGGTCCTTATCACCTTTTTGATAAAAGTTAAAACTGATCATATTATTCTATCTAACATACACTTTCAGATCCAATTTATGTGGAACGTTTTTTTTTCTATTTGTCCTAAAAAGAATGTGGCCTTTTTTTATAATTGAAAACAATTTAACTTTATAATACTCTCTTTACTGTAAATGAAATGTTATTTAATCATACAAATGACTAAGGAATATTAGACCACAAATTTTTTTTAAATATATATTTAAAAAACTTTATGTCAGATTAAATGATGTCATATAAATTAGAACTGAGGAAATAACAAAAGATGGGTAGAAAGAAGACTATTCTTTACTTCATCTTATATAGTACAAAATTGATAGAACATTTAACAACAAAGAGTGCTTCAAGGGAATTTACAAACATGCTAAACAATGTATTACCTTTAAAAAATAAAAAAAAGCATTACAAAAGATTTACGTGATAGAAATTATAGTAATTTGGTAAAGTTGTTAAGATTATTATTATATATAACTCGTTTTAATTAAATGACATTAACTGGTGATAAATTAGTAAATATGTGAATATAAATCTACATAAATTCTACATATTTTAAATAATTTCAAAAAAAATGGATAATCTTTTATATATATATATAATATATATACACACTCATATATATAACTAACGTAATGTATTTTAAGGAACTAAGAACTATTTTGATTTATACAGATATGTCATATATTAGCCGTCATAGTGAAACAGCATAAAAATTATAAAATATAATCTATTAATAATTGAAAATTACTTATAAAAAATGGAGTACAAACTATATATTTAAATAAGTATATGCCATATACATATTAGTGTAAAGAAATTTTATACTACATTACTTATCGTAATGTGTAATTTATCTTATTAAGAAAATTTATAAATCTGACAGTTTATGAAAACATGGTTATAAGTATTTATATATGACTTGATAATAAGAAAATCTTTACAATATAATATAAAGGAGGATTACTTCAAATAATATATCAAGCCAATCAAGCATATAAATTATAATATCTTAATAAAAAAACATTACTTGAATCACTTTTGTAAATCTTAACAAATTATACTTTATAATTATCTTTGGACCTATGAAAATTAATAGTTAGTTATAATTATTTTTTAATGAAAAATTGTAACGACCCTTTGGTCGTTTTGAGTACTAGAGCTTTTTATTTCATAAAATACTTTTCGATAGATTCTAAATGGGTATTTTGGTGTACCGACCTGATTCCGTCATTAGGGAAAAGCCAATGGAGAAAGAATTGGGGTCAGAAAACTTTTGATAGTAACTTGAAATTTCCTAACCTAGTCCAGATTTAGATAAAATCGGAGTCAGTAAAGTCTAGGGAAGTTTGGTAATAACTGAGTGATTTAATTATGATTTTGATTACATGAATAGATAGCTAAAATGTTAAGGGATCCATACGACTTTACGAAATTGAATTCGGGCGAGTAGAACTCCCTAAAATGATCTTAGCGTGAACGGGTGGTTTTTTGAATGTCAAGGGTTGAAGGTGTGTTGTGAAATGGGGGATTGGAATTCAAATTCCAGCATTCTGCCTTCGTGCATGTTGCCGTAGCGGGATGGGTCCCACCGTAGCGGGACAGACGCGACTTAAGTCGGAAATAAAACCCAGAAAATATTTTATTCTGCACTTTTCAACTTTGAAAGCTAAGGAACGACACCAGGGGTTTTCTTGATGGTTTCCCACCACTCTTGAGGCTAAAGGTAAGGTTTTTACTCTCCGAATCCATATTTCGATCCGTAGAACTTAGTTTCTTGGGTAATTATCGATGGGGGAGGGTTTTAAACTATGATTTATGGTGCAAGAAACCTTAACCTAGGTATGAGGATCAAGGGTTTGGCCTAGGGTTGATAAGGTTGATTATAATCCGGTTAATTAGGCCTCGCTTATTGATCCTTGCGTTAACTGTATGTTTTAAGACCACGAACAAGCGGGAAGAATCCGGAAAGGGAAGATTCAAGTGCCTTATGGGATTCAAGCTTCGATTCAAGGTAGGTGATTGTTGTGATTTCATGATTGTGTGGTTTATGTTTGTTCTTTCTTCATTATAATACGTGTATGTATGTGAATGTTGCACTATTGATTACACTACTTGTGGATGAGGATAGATGAATGATGAATGCCATGAATCATGACCTGATTGTATGATTTCGAGAATAAACTTGTGATTGTGATTGTGGCTTATTGACTGGATTGGGTGTTGCGTTCCGACACACTAACTTGGATCGGTTGCCATGTTATGGCATAAACATTGGATCAATTGCCATGTTCTGGCATAAACATGGGATCGGTTGCCACGTTCCGGCATAAACATTGGATCGGGTACCACGTTTCGGTATGCTAAAAGTTTGGGTGTGAGTTCTATAAGAGGACCATTGATTCGACATAACAGTATATCTTGATAAATGTGAAATTGTTCGTTGTTCGTAAATGATATCGATATTGTGTATATTCGGTGTATGCATGTTATTATATTGTTGTAAGGACTTATGTATGTGGCACTTAATGGTATAGCCGTGTGATCCTACCAGTACACTGTGGTTGTGTACTGCTATTACACTTGCTCTTTCTTTGTTGAGTACCTGGCATCTTCAGGTGGCTATTGATAGACCTCAGCTAGGTGACTATTGAGCGTGACCGGATTCAAGGGTGAGCCAGTTCTTTCAGGCTGCCATGGATCTTTCTTATTTAAGTCCACTATTTTTGGACTCCGACTTTTATTTAAGGTGTTGTTTAGATTCGGGGTTGTACCCCTTATTCTTAGACTTGTCGTTAGTAGAGTTTTGGTACAATGACTTTCAGGTTCTAGGAGTTGTTCTTCCGCATTAGTTGGTTAGTTGTTTGTTAAAACTTTGGAGTTTATGGGGACTCCATTTTTATAGTCATTTAAACCTGCTTTCGTATCTTTAAATGTCTTAGTTTTCACAAAATCTTGTTTGTTTGGGTTGTAGTAATGGTTCTCCCACCGGAGGGTTTGTGTGGGTGTCAATCACGACAGTCTGGGTCTGGACAAAGTTGGTATCAAAGCCCTAGGTTCGTTGATCTCATTGTACCAAAACGAGTATAGTAGAGTCTGGCGGAACGGTACGATGACGTCTGTACTCTGGGTGATACAAATTGGTATCTTTCCTCCTTCACTTTATAGTCCGAACTAGAGCAATAAAAGTGGTAACATAATCACTAGCAAGAAAACACATGTATAGACTACGGACAGTTGAATAATAGGGTCACAATTCAGAACAAGAATCCATTGCCTCAGATAGATGACTTTTTTGACCTATTGCAAAGTGCATCGATTTTCTCTAAGATTGATTTAAGGTCCGATTACCATCAGTTAAAGATTGAGGCAGTTAAGAATTGGGTTCGACCAAGTTCTATGATTGAAAGTCGTAGTTTTGTGGGGATCGCTAGCTACTATTGTTTCTTGTGGTATGACTTGAGTCCAATTGGTATCTCCCGATTCCAATCGGTATCTCAACGAAGTGAATTAGACGTCGTAGTCCCAGCTGAAGGGACACAAGCAAGTTAATTGAAACTGAGAAGGTTCCAATTGGTATCTGGCCTTAGGGGTCGTATAAGGCATAGATGATCAGTAACAGTCATCTATGGAACGAACTAATTAAAAAAATTGGACTTATCTGCAAGTTGTATCTGCTTGAGTGTCGTTAAACTTGTTGTGAAAAGAAAGTCATCACGAGATTAGGTGCAAGGGTCTAGATAAATTACAATGTGGTTCGTAAGCGAGAAATCTGGATGTGCTTTGCGACTGATAACCATGTGAGAGTCTGGGTATATCATACGGATATGTGTGTGGTAGTGTTGAAACGATATAAAAGGATTCTAAAGTGCGTACTTCGTTGGGTTGACCCGGGGGGTAGACAACAATTATCCTAGCTAAAGGGATTTTCTTAATGCCTAGTTATAGTCGGGAAATATAGGGGAAATATAGAAAAGAGAGGAACCCTAGAAATTGTTGGCAAGGGTTCTGTTTCTGTCAGGGCCACTGGGGAGGGATTTCCCCCGCCACGGCGAGACCGTCAGTGTGGGATTTCTCCCGCCAGAGCGGGACAGGGTCAGACAAAATCTCAGCCATGTCTCCCCTATTTTCACCTAGTCATAATTATGGACCCCGAATCGTACTTGAACTAACCCACGCGATCTAATTCAGTGTTCAACAATCGAATATAAGTTATAAGGTGTGTTAAAATTGTGGAGAACCTGGGCGTATGAGGAGGAAATCAGCGAGATCGTGGAGGCCGGGGAAATTGTAATGCAGGTAGAGGAGTAGTGCAGCCAGGCAAGGAGGTTGCCCGTTAAGAGGACATGGCTCAGTTTAATGTTTTTTTTTTGAAAAACCGAGTTTGAGGGTGTGATGCAATGGTAACAAGAGCTACTCTTGCCTGTTCCCGAATGGCTATTGTTTTGTTTGATCCGGGTTCTACTTATTTGTATGTGTCAGTTCAATTGTCTTGGGATTTGATGTGGTTTGTGATATACTTGATGCCCCCATCCATGTTTCTACCCCAATTGAAGAGTCAGTCATATTCAGCCATGTATATCGTGTTGTCCTGTTGTCTTTATGGATTTTCAGATTTGGGTTGATTTGATTATGTTGGATGTGACTGACTTGATATAATCTTAGGCATGACTTGGTTGTCTCCCTATTATAATGGGATTAATTGTAATAATAAGTCGATAACTCTAGAGATCCCCGGTAGGGAAAGATTAGAGTGGGAAGGGGTGTACAAGCCTAAGCTAGCTAAGATCATATCCTCTATTCGGGCTAGCAAATGGGGGGGGGGGATTGTTTGGCGTGATTGGCTCATATTCGAGATGTTGAGGTCAAATCTCCCTCTATTAAGTCTATTTCTGTGGTGTCAGAATTGAGAAAGCTTAAAGCTCAAATCCAGGAGCTTTTTTATTAAGGTTTCATCCCTCCTAGTGCTTCCCCGAGGGGTGTTTCTGTCTTGTTTGTTAAGAAGAAGGATGGTAGTATGAGAACTGTTGATTGGATTGATACCGGAATGACAAGCTTACGGATGAAGAAAGTTCCATTGAGTATACTTGGGTGAAGGAATTTGATGATTTTAGTAAGAAAGTGTGTATACAATTTGGGTTAGTCCTTTGAATATGATGAATATACCTAAGTTTGAGGTGTTGTTTTGATGAAAGGTTGGCTTCGTAGTGATAATCAAGGTTGACTGAGCGTAATGGTAATAAGAGTTCGTGATGGATTGTGATGGGATGCAACTATATAATAAAATTGTTGTTTAAGCGAAATTTTGTATAGTAATTACGACTTACGAGTATCTAAGGTTGTGGTTTTCTAATATTTGGTGAGTAATGTGGTTGTATGGAAAGTTTTAAGAGATGGTGGGACACCATTCGAATAGAAATTAAAGTGCTAGAGTCATAATGAAGAAAAATAGTGGGATGTAGTACAACCTTGAGAGAGAGGCAAAAACAAGAATATTTTATTTGATTGCAAGGGCTGAAGAGATATCTTTAGAGGAGTATATAATTGGGTTCAGAGATGCGTGATTTCATTTGTTTTGTTATGGCTATGGTAATAGTATCACGGGTCTATCAATTTGGTTAAAAACTATTGAAAAAGACTTGAGAAAGGAGTGTACATACATTAGCTCGAGGGTGATGATAAGTGCTTGGGTTTTGTTTTTGAGTTTAGTAATGATTACGATGGAATTTTTAGCGAAGGTATTGTAAGATCGAAGGAGAGGCGATCCATAATAAGTGAAGATCCATGAATTGATAAAAATCTTCAAGGTATAAGCTAATGTTGATAGATAAGAGGATCGTGTTATACGGCTGAATTTACAATTCAAATTTTTCATTGTAAGTTTACATTCGTTGTGATATATTTTGTCAAGGTATGAATTGGCAAGGTGAGAAATGATCAATTGTATTTAGTATTGAGCATTTTAGAGGACTTACACCTGGGTTGGATCGTAAAGTTTATTACTATTGATTGTTAAATACATAAGAAAGGTTTCATTTAAAAGTGTTGGTTTATAGTAAGGTAAATGGTCGGAGTGTTTATAATGGTTGTTAGTGTTGTGAGTATGATTCACTAGCTATTCTCTCCTGTGTTTTCGCTTTTGTGGGTGGATCCCTAGTGGTGGTTCAGGGGTACCAAATCTTGCGATGTTCTCTTGGTTGAGTGGGAAGATTTGGAAGATTTGGTTTCTTCGAATGACATAATTGGTGTTGTCTTGAAGTTGTTAAAGTATTTCAGTGGTTTTACATGTACCGCCTTGCTTATGAAAGTTTATAGAAGAGCTACCATGCATATTTATGGTTGTCCGACAATCTTAACATTCATCTAGTCGTCGAGGTCATGTATTGATTGTGTGTGATTGAATGTGGGGATCATTGGGTCCAATTCTACTGTTCTTTAGAGGTAATCTACAATTGCTAAATCTAGCATTCGATTGTGTGGTTAGAGGGCTTGTATGCTTGGACATATTCCTCCGATGAGTATCTGATGTTTAAAGAACCAAATGTTTATAACTTAAGCTCATGGGAAATTGAGTTGTGAGATGGAGATGTTGATAAGAACTATGATTGGTTGGGTATTATGATTGTGTGTTGGTTGGTTCAAGTTCACCTCTAATTGTGGCGAGTTTAGATTTAGGATTTTATCATGGTTATGTGAGAAAGGATTCGTCCTAATGTTTGTGTCAAAGTCCTTGATAACATGTTGAAGACATGTGTACGATCAACTTTGGTGGTTATTGGGAATAGCTTTGTGGTTAGCTAAGTAAACATACAACAATAATTATCACTTGAGTAATGTGATGACTTCATTTAGGCATTGTATGGGAGGATGTATAGGTATTCAATTAGTTGGTTGGGGACGAAAATTATATCATAAAGTGAGACTCAGTGTTGTTAAATAAGACCTTCGGTGTGAGGAAGAGCCGGTTCAAATTCTTGATCACGATGTCCGGAAGCTAAGGACATGCGAGACAAGTATCCCCAGTAATTCGATGTTTCAGATACTACTCTACCCTTTCTTTAGCCAGTCTTCCCTAGTTGATCACTCAGCGACGAGTGATGGGTAAATTGGTATCTATTGTAACGACCTGATTCCGTCTTTAGGGAAAAGCCAATGGAGAAAGAATTGGGGTCAGAAAACTTTTGGTAGTAACTTGGAATTTCCTAACCTAGTTCAGATTTGGATGAAATCAGAGTTAGTAAAGTCTAGGGATATCTGGTAACAACTAGTTGATTTAATTATGATTTTGATTACCTGAATAGATAGCTAGGGGGTCAAGGGACCCGTACGACTTTGCGAAATTGAATTCGGGCTAGTAGAACTCTTGAAAATGATCTTAGCGTGAACGGGTGGTTTTTAAATATCAGGGGTTGAAGGTGTGTTGTGAAATAGGGGCTTGGAATTCAAATTCCAGCATTCTGTCTCTGTGCATGCAGGCGTAGCGGGATGGCTGCTGCTGTAGCCGGATAGGTCCCGCCGTAGCGGGACAGACGCGACTTAAGTCAGAAATAAAACCCCAAAAACGTTTTATTCTGCACTTTTTGAATTTGAGAGCTAAGGAATGGCCCCAGGGGTTTTCTTAACAGTTTTCCACCATTCTTGAGGCTAAAGGTAAGGTTCGTACTCCCCGAATACATGTTTCGATTCGTAGAACTTAGTTTCTTGGGTAACTATCGATGAGGGAGAGTTTTGAACTGTGATTTATGGTGGAAAAAACCCTAACCTAGGTATGGGAATCACGGGTTTGGCCTACGGTTGATAAGGTTGATTATAATGCGTGTAATTAGTCCTCGTTTATTGATCGTTGCGTTAATTTTATGTTTTTAGACCACGAACAAGCAGGAAGAATCTGGAAAGGGAAGATTCAAGTGCCTTAGGTGATTAAAGCTTGGATTCGAGGTAGGTGATGATTGTGATTTCATGATTGTGTGATATATGTTTGTTCTTGCTTCATTATAATACGTGTATGTATGCGAATGTTGCACTATTGATCACACTACTTGTGGATGAGGATAGATGAATGATGAATGCCATGAATCATGACTTGATGATCTTCACTATATAGTAATTCTAACTTATCTTGAATTATTTTTACTTTATCTATTGAGAATATAATTAATTCTATCTTTGGGTCATCTTCTTTTATGTTTTCTAATTTTTGTGTAATTTTTTCACTTCCTTTTATCCATTATGTTGTTTTTCGTTTTTGTTATTTACTCTTTTTGCTCCTATTTTTTGTTTACATGGTATTGTGAACCACCAATGTGTTTTTGTTATTATATGTGGGTATAATTTTTCTAAAAATGGCATTCCTAATAGCATATCTTTTTGTAGTTAATTCAAAGTTATATATTTCCTCTATAGTTAATAGTTGTGATTGTGATTATGGTTTGTTAAATGGATCGGGTGTTGCGTTCCGACAGACTAACTCGGATCGGTTGCCACGTTCCGACATAAACATTGGATCGGTTGCCATGTTTCGGCATAAACATGGGATCAGTTGCCCCGTTCCGGCATAAACATTGGATCAGGTACCACGTTTCGGTACTTTAACAGTTTGGGTGTGGGTTCCATGAGAGAACCATTGATTTGACATAAATGTATATCTTGATAAATGTGAAATTGTTCGTTGTTCTTAAATGATATCGATATTGTGTATATTCAGTGTATGCATGTTATTATATTGTTGTAATGACTTATGTATGTGACACTTAATGGTATAGCCGCGTGATCCTATCAGTATATTGTGGTTGTGTACTGATATTACACTTGCTCTTTCTTTGTTGAATACAGGGCATCTTCAAGTGGCTATTGATAGACCTCAGCTAGGTGACTATTGAGTGTGACTGGATTCAAGGGTGAGTCAGTTCTTTCAGGCTGCCATGGATCTTTCTTGTTTAAGTCTATTCTTTTCGAACTCCGACTTTTATTTAAGGTGTTGTTTAGATTCGGGGTTGTACCCATTGATCTTAGACTTGTCGTTAATAGAGTTTTGGTACAACGACTTTCAAGTTCTAGGGGTTGTTCTTTCGCATTAGTTGGTTAGTTGTTTGTTAAAACCTTGGAGTTTATGGGGACTCCATTTTTATAGTCATTTAAACCTGCTTTCGTATCTTTATATGCCTTAGTTTTCATAAAAGCTTGTTTGTTTGGGTTGTAGTAGTGGTTCCCCCACCGGAGGGTTTGTGTGGGTGTCAATCCCGACGGTTTAGATCGTGACATTTAGAGTATTCGTAACTACAATATGGAATTAATGAGGTAGTTTTAATAATTAATTTAGTTGGTGGTTAAAGAAGATAACATTAAAATTAGTAAGATTTAATATTTATTAGTTCATAATTAGTTACCCTGGATAATTAAAAAGACTAAACGAGAGAAACACTACCTGCGGCGTCAACCAGAAGCGACTGCCGTCCAGGTAATGCTTCAACTCTTTTATTTCTTTAAGTAATATGTAATGGGTTCTATTTATCATTCGTATGTTTCATTGTTATTGGTTGGGAAAGAGACATCAAATTGAAAAGAGGTGGGAATTGGAAATTCCTCTTATGCAGTAAGTAGGTTTATATTAATTGGGGGTAAACAAAATTTAATACATTGTAGTGGGTTTCATTATGAAGTTTGAGTTTGAGCAAAAGTGATTACATTATGATTTAAGAGAGTTGATTGTTGAAAAGTTGACAAGTCATTATTTAATGAGGTGTTGGCAGAAGAAGTTGCCAGGTTCCATTTTAAATATAAGGTTTGGATTTTGTCTTGTTGAGGAGTTGATTTCCGTGAAAGTTTGTGGCAAAAACAGTGATGTATAGGAATTGGGTTTGGGTTGATGTTAGTCCGTCTGCCACTGGTTTCGTGACCAGTGGCTTCCATCTTTATTTATTAATATTGTGTTCTCACATTATAAACTATATTTTGATATATTGAGATAAGTAATTAAATATTAGATGTATCGAATTATTTAAATTCCATTAAAGTTATGCTAATTGGAGGAATTAAGACTTACCGTTAGGTTTGAACTTTAGAAAATTGATTATAGAATTCGGTGAGTTTTTGGGTCTAGGCTAGACATAGAATAATATGAGTGTTTATAGACTCGTTAACTTACAAATTATGCATATATACTTGTTAAATTGGAAAGGTTCGGAGGCATTGCGGAAAGGAAAAGTATTGGAGAAGTAGCTTGTTTCACTTCAGTTCTTCGATGGAGGTAGGTTATGGTTTATTCTATGTGATAGATACACTCTTAATAGTGATTGATAGTCATTGAGTGATATTGTGAATTCCTCTATGTACTTGGTTGTGTGGTTTGAATAATCTATATGTCGTTTGTGATTGGTCTGAAATCCTGAGACCGTGAAATTTATAATTATGAACCTTCTCTATCGAAGTGATGCCTTGAATAATGAAGGCTTGATGAAATATTGTTAATGCAGTGAAAAGTGGTGATACCCCAACTCAATCGTTAGTTTTATACTGCTTAACGATCGTTTACACCTAGAATCGGATGAGGTGTATTTGAAACATTAATCAAAATAGCGCCGCTGCCGGGGAGTGGTGTTGTTTAGAATTTTTACCGAAGTTTAAATTGTTATCTCTTTGGTTGTAGTTAAATAGATTTAATTTGTTTTGTGTTTGTGTTGTTTGTGTTGAACAAAAGAAGAGATGAGTGTGAATGGGAGTATGGGTAGCCAAGTAGGCCACCAAGATGATATTGACAATCTTAATAATGTGAATGACCCGATGCGATTGGGTGGATTGGGTGCAATTCGTCTACCTTCAATCGAAGTGAATTGTAACTTTGATGTTACTAGCACAACGCTCCAGCTACTCCAAATGAAAGGTCTATATGGAGGATTAACACACGAAGACCTATATGAGCATATTCAGAATTTCGTAGACATTTGTGGCTCGTTCTCATTCAAGAACGTCTCACAAGAATCAGTCCGCCTCAGGTTGTTTCCATTCTCTTTGATGGGTGAAGCTAGCAAATGGTCGGATGAGTTACCAACTGATTCCATCACCTCTTGGGATGAGCTTACCATGACGTTCAATGTGAGATTTTTTCCCTCGTCTAGAATGATGATACTCAGAGACAACATCCAAGGTTCCAAACGCTTAGAAGGTGAGTCAATCCACGAGACGTGGCTAAGGTTTAAGAAGTTTGTACTTCAATACCTAACTCACGGACCTCCAAGAACTGTGCTACTACAATACTTCTACAGAAGTCTTGACTCGGTGAATAAATGAGTGGCTGACCAATTGGTTCGAGGAGGAACGATGTTGCAATCATTTGAGGTAGCCTCATATCTTCTTGATGAAATAACAAAGATAAACCAAGTGTGGTACACTCAAGAAGACCGAGTTTCACCTTTTTGTTTTAGGATGACACAATAACAACTTTACAAGGAGAAAGAAAGGGATGAGAATATTAGCAAAATGTTGTCCCAGATGGAACTACTACAAAAACAAGTGCTAGAGAATATGGGTGAACCCAAAGAAGCAAGAAAAGTGTCTAGAGTTGAGAAGGGTTCTCACTCGTGCTACTCAAAGCCGGGAGGGAATCAAGGTTGGAACTTACACAAGGTTGAGGAGGGTTTCCACCCAAGCTACTTAAAGCAGGGTGGGAATCAAGGTTGGAACTCTCATAAGGATAAATAACGGAGGCGACACTATCAAGAATGGGCCGAACAAAATGATCATTGGAGAAGAGAAGATAATCATGAAGAGGACCACACACAATTGATTGATAGCCCAAAATCAAAGGGTAGTTCAAATAGTCTACGAGTGGATGATTTGTTGTCTCGCATCTTAGACAAAGTTGAGGGTTCATATGACCTACTAAAAGAGATGAAAAATGGTTTCTCATCATTGAATAATAGAGTTAATTCTCACGCTGAAGCAGTCAAGCAACTTGAGGGTCAGTTAAGTCAACATTCAGCACAATTGGGACCCAAAGAAAATGAAAAAGGTCAAGTTGTATACACAACAACATTGAGTGCTAATAATGACAAAAATTTGGTTGTGGTGACTCGAAGTGGAAAGGTAGTGGTTGGTACTATGAAGGGTAATGATGAGGTACAAGCTCATGAAGAATAGAATCCCATTCAAGCACCGAAGAGTCATAAGCAAAGCCACGATGAAAATTTGCGAAAAGCTAAAGAAAAGGCTACTTTAATCCCAAAGATAGTGCAACCTCTTCCCAAAATAGCTCCCCCATTTCCTCATCGTCTGAAGAAGAAAAATGAGGATGAGAAGTTCAAGAAGTTCCTATCTCTGTTCAAGACACTCTCTATAAATCTACCATTAGTGGAAGCATTGTTGGAGATGTCGGGTTATGCCAAATTCATGAAGGAGTTAGTCACCAAGAAAAGAAGCATGGATTTTCAGACAATTGTAGTGCCATTATGACTAGTGAGATGATTATAAATAAGGAAGAACAGGGAGCATTCACCATTCCATGCACTATTGGTATGCTTCAATTTGCTAAAGCTCTATGTGATTTGGGGGCAAGTATAAATCTAATGCCCTATGCATACTATAAGCAACTTGGGCTGGGCGAACCAAAATCCACAACAATGCGACTTCTTATAGCGGACCGGTCAATCAAACACCTCGTTGGGATACTCTATGATATATTGGTGAAGGTTGATCGATTCATCCTTCCGGCTGATTTTGCTATTCTAGATTGTGAGATTGATGTTGAAATTCTCATTATTCTGGAAAGACCATTTTTAGGAACCGAGAGAGCGCTAGTGGATGTTGAAAGCAGAGAACTGAAGTTCCGGGTGAATGAAGATAAGGTCACCTTTAATGTGTGCAAGTCAATGAAACACCCGAGTGATATTCATGTGGTTTCGATAAATGATGTAATTAATGAAGCGGTGGCTAGTGTGAGCCATTGGATGTGTCTGAGTGAACCTCTTGAGGTTGTTCTTGCAAACTATGATTAGATTGAAGTTCAAGGTTATGATGAAGTGGTAGCCGCTCTTTCAGGAGTAGGAGAATACTCAAGGAACCCATTGAAGTTAGATATCGATCTAAAGAATCAAGAAAATCCTCCAGCCAAACCATTAACAGAGGAACCACCAAAGCTTGAGTTGAAAGTGCTACCCGCTCATCTTCGATGTGCATTTTTGGGGGCAAATAACACCTTACCCGTAATCATTGCAGTTGATTTGCTTGAATGGAAAGTAAAATTGCTTCTTAAGGTGTTGAGAAGGTACATCAAAGCTATTGGGTTGACTATCACTGACATTGTGGGCATTCCACCCGGCATTTTCACTCACAAGATTCAACTTGATAGTCGAGTGTCGAACATTAAAGGAGATTGAACCCACCGATGCAAGAGGTGGTGAAAAAGGAGATAATAAAATGGTTGGATGCAGGTGTGAGCTACCCCATTGCGGATAGAAAATGGGTTAGTCCGGTACAATGTGTACCCAAAAAGGGTGGTATCACGGTAGTCCCAAATAAGAAAGGGGAACTTGTTTCTATGAGACCTGTAACTGGATGGAGGGTATGCATGGATTATCTAAAGCTAAATTCATGGACAAAAAAAGATCACTTTACCATGCCCTTCATGGATCAAATGCTCGATCGGTTTTCGGAGCGTGATGGTATTGCTTTTTGGATGGTTATTCCTAATCAAATCTCTATTACATCGGAGGATCAAGAGAAAACCACTTTCACTTGCCCCTTTGGTACTTTCTCTTTCAAAAGGATGTCATTCAGATTGTGTAATGCTCTGGCGAGGTTTCTATGTTGCATGTTGTCTATTTTTGTTCACATGGTAAAGGATTCAATGGAAGTCTTCATAACTTCTCAGTTGTGGCGATTCTTTAGAAACATGTTTGGCACACCTTAGGCAGGCTCTTCAAAGATGTGTGGAAACCAATCTAGTCTTAAATTGGGAGAAATGCCACTTCATGGTTAAGGAAGGTATATTTTGGGTCACAAAGTATCTCAAAAGGGGCTAGAGGTTGACAAGGAAAAGATTGAGGTAATTGAGAAGCTACCACCACCAATTTCAGTAAAAGGCATTCGGAGTTTCTTGGGGCATGCTGGATTCTACCGGAGATTCATCAAATACTTCTAAAAAATTGCACTCTCATTATACAAGTTGTTGAAGAAGGGTAAATTTGACTTTGACGATGCATGTATGGAAGCCTTTAAATTCTTGAAAGAGAAATTAATCTCTACCCCGGTGATTATTAGCCCATATTGGTCGGAACCGTTTGAAGTGATGTTCGATGCAAGTGGGACTGCATTGGGGTTTTTTAGGACAAAAGTGAAACAAACTATTTCATCCAATCTATTATGCAAGCAAAACATTGAATGGGGCTCAACGTAACTACACCATTACGGAGCAAGAGTTACTTGCGGTGGTATATGCATTTGAGAAATTCTGGGCATATATGCTAGGCACCAAAGTGGTAATTCACATCGATCATGCAGCCCTGTGGTACTTAATTGCAAAGAAAGATGCTAAACCATGATTGACTAGATGGGTATTTCTATAGCAAGAATTCAACTTTGAAGTCAAGGATAGAAGAGGTTGTGAATATGGCCGAACACCTATCTAGGTTAGAGGGTAAAGAGAAAGATGACCTTGAGTTAGACATAAATGACTCATTCCCAAACGAGAAGGTATTCACGGCCACACATGTGATCATTCCTTGTATGCCAATTTTTCTAACTATGTGGTATGCGGGCTAATACTAGAGGATCTGACCTTCAATCAACAAAAGCGATTGTTGTTTGATGTCAAAAGATATTCTTGGGATGAACCATATCTATTCAGAGAATGTGAAGACCATATTATTCGGCGATGTGTGCCAGAGGATGAAGTTAATGAAATTCTAAATGCTTGTCATGCTTCGCCAGTTGGTGGTCATCATAGCGGTGTTCGAATAGCCGTTAAAGTTCTTCAAATTGGTTATTAGTGGTCATCCCTCTACAAAGATTCCCATGAATTTGTCAAGAAATGCATACAATGCCAAAAACAAGGAGGAGTGTCAAGAAGGCATGAGTTGCCTCTTCAGCCATTCGGGAGGTTGAATTATTCGATGTTTGGGGAATAGATTTCATGGGTCCATTTGTGAGCTCGTTTGCTAACAAGTATATTTTGGTGGTTGTGGACTATGTTTCTAAATGGCTGGAGGCGGTAGCACTACATAACAATGAAGGAAAAAGTGTTGTCCAATTTCTAAAGCGCTATATCTTTGCAGGATTTGGCACCCCTCGTGCTATCATAAGTGATGGAGGTTCACATTTTTGCAACTGGCTATTTGCATCAGCATTGATTAAATATGGAGTGAAACACAAAGTGGAAACACCTTATCATCCCCAAACAATTGGCCAAGTTGAAGTTTCGAATCGGGAGATTAGGAGTATCTTAGCTAAGACAGTGAATGCAAATAGAACTGACTATTTTCAAAAGTTAGATGATGCTCTTTGGGCGTATCGCACCACGTATAAGACACCAATTGGCATGTCCCCATATCAGCTGGATTTTGAGAAGTCTTGTCACTTACCAATTGAACTTGAACACAAAGCACTATGGGTACTAAAGGCATTAAACCTGGATTGGGTCAATGCTTCGAAAGGGAGAGTAGATCAGCTAAACGAAATGGATGAATTTAGGAGCGTATGAAAGTTCAGCTCTTTACAAGGAAAAAATGAAGAAATGGCATGAATCTAAAATCCTTAGAAGAGAATTTCGAGTTGGAAACTTTATGTTGCTGTACAATTCTCGACTGAGACTCTTCCCGGAAAAGCTCAAGTCAAAGTGGTCCGGTCCTTTTAAAATGACACGCGTATTCAAGAATGGGGCCATTGAAGTCAAAGGTAAAGAAGGTCCAGACTTCAAGGTAAATGCGCAACGTCTGAAGTTGTATTTTGGGGAATGTCATAAGATTACATTGATCGAAGTGGTGTATTTAGAAGATGCTTGAAAGAGTTTCCACGTCGTTCCACGACGTTAAATAAGGCGCTTCTTGGGAGGCAACCCAAGCGTTAGTGGTTTTTGAATAATGAGTGTGTTGAATGTGTAGGTATGGGTGATTCGGTGAAGCCAGGACCATTTCGGTGAACCGCCGAGTGGATTTGGCCATCGCGACTTTGATCGCTTTCGTGGCATCAAAGGTGAGCTAAGATACTGGAATATTTGGTGATGTATGTTGACCATTCGGCGATACACCGAACAGATTGGGCAAGCCTGACTTTCTCCGCCTTTTGCACTTTCCTAGTGGGTCGGAGTTTTGGAAATTTTGGATATGTACACGCCCACTAGGCGATGCACTAATGTGACTCGGTGTACTCGATCTCGATCACCCTTCGGCCCAAATTAGAGCGGTAGCAGTCTCAATATTTATTCGAATGCATGCAATTTGGGCGGTTCGCCAATCAATTCGGCGAACTCTATAACCTATCGCCAAATGGCCACTTAGTGAAGATTCCTTTTAACACCACTCTTTTTGTTTAGCACTATTACTTTTCATTTCTATTTTAATTTTGTGTCTTTTGTTTATTGTGAGTCTTGTTTGTTCTCTGATCACATTGAGGATAATGTTGGTTGCTTTTGGTGGGGTGGTGGCTTGCTAGTCTCTTGCATTTTCAAATGTCGGTTGTGGTCTGTAACGACCCTAAAAATGAACTCATGAAACTAGAGCCTCGTGTGTTGGTATATAGTTGGTAATCTTGTATAAATGCTTAAAAATGGTGTTAGAGGTCAGTTTGGTTGTGTTGGAGGTCAAACGTCAAGAGACGTCCACGACGTCAGGAAACTAGTCTTGTGTGAGCTAGTGTGTTGTCCTTGATTTGGTGAGTTGTTTGGAGTCAAAAAGCAGTAGAAGTGACCCTAGTGTCTAGATGAGCATGTTTAGGGTCAAAATGCCCAGGTACGAGTCCCCAAGGACCACCCTAAGGGTCCTTATAGAGGACCCAAAACGCTGACCTAAAAGCTGTCAAAACTAGCAGCCATCCACGAGCCCCATTGACTGGCCATCAATGGATTGGATTCGTGAGTTGAGACTTAGTCTCCTCACCAAAGCCTCCCCAACACCCTCTCTGAACCTTTTGACGAGCAGACAGGACGGGCCGTCAATCCATTCACAGTCTGTGGATGGTCGCCGTCAATTGGCACTGTGTTGCTGTCCAAAAATCTGCCTAGCCAAGGGTGGTTTGGTAAATTCTGCCCTTGGCCAATTAAATGCATGGACGGTTTGTTTTAACTATATTTTAGGTATTTTAAAGGTATTAAAACATTTAAAAGGTATTTTTGAATTCATTCTTCAAATTAAAACTCCCAAAGACCTTCTCTCTCTAAAAGTTCTCTCAAGTTCAAGGAAGAAGAAGGTGGAGAGCTAGGGTTTCAAATTGAGGGGTTCCTTTCCACCAAATTTTGTTGGGATTTCATCAATTAAGGTATGATGGCTCTTTATCTAAAGCTAGTTTTCGCTTTAGAGCCAATCTCAAATGAATTTTAAAGTTTTCCAAAAAGTTATGAAAAAGCTTGTTTCTCAATTATCTCAAGGGTTCTTGCATGAAAATGGTTTCAATGATTAAATATGATGTTATTAATGTTTGATTGAAGGTTTTTGAATGAAAAACTCTATGAACCCTTGTCTTCCACAAAACCCTAGAATTTGCTTATGAAGTGGGTCTTTTGCTTAAAATCCAAGGTTTATGAAATTGTGTTTGGATTGGATTGTATAGGTGACTCTTATGATTTTCTATATCTATTTATGATGAATTGTTGATGTATGGATGAATTGAGAGTGGTGGCCTTATGGGCAAGTTATGGATGAATTCTCTTGTGGTAAGTAAAATGGTGGGGACTTGAGTGTTGTTGAATATGGATTTGGAGGATGGTAAGTTGGCTTAATCTCATATTATTGATATAATTATTCTTGTTTGGTTTGATCCACTTATGGTGGAGGTGTTTAATTATGGAATGTATTATGGACATGGCCTTGAAGGCATTATCTATTGAATTAAAGTGTTATCAAGTTATGAAGTGTTATTGTACTATGTGAAGGTATTCTTATGGACATAAGGTGATCTTGTATAAAGTGTTATTGCATTATGATTGAAAGTGTGATCTCTTTTAATGTTCATAAATGTGATGATGTTAGACTATGAAGAATCTCTATATGATAATGTTGTGGCTTGCTTGGTAGACTTAGATGTCCCTTCTTGGTACATGAAAGCTTATGGAATGAATGAATGTCTAGGATCGGTAGACTTAAGCATGGTGCCCTTTCTATGAATGATAAAAGAGGACTTCTAGTCTAAGCCTTGAATCAGTAGACCTAAGCATGGTGCCCTTTCATAAGTCTAGACTCCTAAGTGAATGAAAAACCTTGAAGTGGTGGACCTTAGGGTGATGACCTTCTTCTTGTGTGAAATGATAGACTTAGAGTTGGTGGACCGGAACGGTAGAAAACCTTATCTAAGGAAGTCAATGAGCTACTATTGAACCTTGATCAATAGATCCTTGTGGTGCCCTTCTTGGTAGAAGTACTATGGGTCGGCTAGACTTAGTGATGGAGCCCTCTCTAGTACATACATGTGAATGAAATTACTGTATGGGAACTAAGGCTAAGCACCGAGTGGATATGGTTAAGAAGGTAGCCCTCTCCGAGTATGAGGTTAGGGTACAATGAACTTCTTTGGATATCCCCTAAACCATGTGCCTGCATGGGTTGCTCATTAGTTCTACCCTTGGCAAGTAGAACACCTTCCACGGAGTAAGGTAGACTCCTGATTCCATGTCTAGCTAGTATGGTCTATGTCGGTTAATGCCTATTTCCCATCATGTGGGATGTGCACTCTAGTTATTGGATAGGTTCTACAAAGTTTAGGTGGTAGTATGGGATGCTATCTACACATGGCACGAGTAGGCCTAGAAGATGCTAAAGTGAGTTCCCTAAGTCTAAATGACTATTACGTGAAAGTCCCCTAATTGCTTGAATGTCTCCTAAAATGGTGTAATAAGGAATGTTGACTTAGCATGTTATATTGTAATGATAAATTCCTTATCTATGGTAACCCTTAGGGAACACTTAGGTGTATATGAAGAGGTTGTATGGGCGGTCACTTCATGTCTCACTTAAGTGTGGCTTAGGCTGACTTGAGATAGAGGTTTCAAGATGATGAAAGGACTTACTTGGCTATTATGTGTATGTGTTGTACATTGGTACTAGTTGAGTATGTCTATTATGTGGGTATTGTCTTATATGTGGATGATGACTTGAAATGTGTCTCTTATACTTGTGTTATGAAGGTTTTATCAAAAAATGGCATGAAAGCATTTATCTCAAATAAATGTCCGTTTTAGCATGTTTTTGCATAGTCATCATACTTAGTACTTAATTGTGCTAATTCCATATTTTCTCTATTTTCTACAAGTGTAGGTTCCGGCAAGTGAGCGGGTTCTATAGTAAACTTGGGATTTGAAGTTCTTCCAAGATCTTGTGGTATGTCCTCATATGTCGAGGACAAGACTTTTCTATTCTAGTTTTATGATAAGGTTCTTGTAATAGATTTAATATACTCCTTTTAATTGTAAAGGGTCGTGTCCCTAGTATGTTTTCAGGTTCATGTCTAAGATGGGTAAGAGACTTAGTATTCCGCTTGTGTACTTTTGAAAGATGTTTTTAAAAGTGACCTTTGAGTCTTATGGATTTTGTTTTAAAGAGTTTTTAATTCCGCACTATTTTACATATCTAATGTGATGAATGTTAAGGGCTATTATAAGACCTCCGAGAGGTCGAATACGCATGTTACGACTTGGGGGTGCTCTCAAGTCGTGACATGGTCAGTACCGCTGACTTAGATAGTGTTCCTAATTGAAAAAGATGAATGTGCGGCTATGATGAGGCAAACGAAGTTAAATAGGCAATATGTGAACTTTTAGCATCTCGTTGTGACTAGCCGATTGTCGAATGAGTCTCTTGTGATGAATATTGCACGCTAGCTAGAAAGTGTGGAGTCTTGTTTGATATTGGTACCAATGCCTTGTGTGATGAGATTACTTTGAACATTGTGTGTGATGACACCTAGAATTTTCCCCGTTGGTTCGGTTGATTGAGTGATGCAAGAACTTGAAATGTGAACCAACTTGACAATATACCTCTTTTGTGGCCAACCTTGTTAGATGTGTGAACCTTTCTTGGCACCTTTTGAGCCTTAACCCCTTTCTTGGAAGAAACTTGAGAAAGTGTGACCTCTCTTTATCCATTCACCCATAAATTTCATGAAGTATGGTTTGTCTGAATAGTCAACTTAGGCTAAAAGCCTAACTTGGGGGTGTGGTGAAAAGGGAAGGAAAGTTAAGAAGTGCGAGAAATCTTTTGCGTGATTGCTTTGAAAAAGATGGAACCCCTCCATGTAAAAAAAAGAGGAAAAAGACCAAAAAAGTTCTGAAATAAAGTAAGTGAAAATTGCAAAAGAAATGGGGTATTTGGTGGTTCATATGAATTTGAATAATTGACAATTATGAGCATGTTTGAAATGTTAAAGAAAAGGAGGAAAGTCATGTTCAGACCATACTTCATGAAGGTAGAAGACACTAAGCCTAAATGATTATACCTTTACACTTAGCCTCGTTACAAACCTTGAAAATACCTTTGTGATCTTGAGTGAGCTGAAACGAATGTTGATTGGAAAATAAAGGCAAACCTATGAGTGAAGTCATGCATGTGTTCATCTTTGTGAGTGTGAGGGTTGTATGTGGTTCCGAGACATTCAATTCTTCAGATATTTTGTGTGACTATGGAATCATCTTTGTTGTGAGGGCAGTTGAGTACCTTTGTTGAGCTTGCACTTGCATTTGAAGAAAGTATTATGAACTTGAGTATCATTGATAATGGTGAGTCACAATTTGAATATTTGAGTGCACAATTGAGCACTGTATGTGTAGTTTGAACCTTCTGTGTGCATTCAGGAAATGTCTTATGCAGCACTATTTGAGACACCCTTATTGAACTAATGATCTTCAGTTTTACTTAAGGACAAGCAAAAGTTTAAGTTGGAGGTGTTGATGAGTCCGAGATTTGGACTCATTAATGGATTTGTTTTGATAGTGTTAGTGTCCTCAAATGCCTAATTTATGCTCTAAACTGATGTTAAAGTGTTGATTTGCAGCATTTAAGGCTAAGAAGCAAGGCAAGGACACTATCGGACAAAAAGGAACTAACAAGCCAAAGGACGGGAGAAGAGCAACCCTAGTGATCGCCAAGACCACTCGGCGGTTCGCCAAGTGGACCATCAGCCAGCCCAATTTTACAGTTATCACGTCTGAGACGAGAGAAATTTGAGCAAACTGTGTTCCATGTCGGCGATTCGCCGAATGGATCTGCGAAGAGAAGTTGTACCGCCGAATGTACTGAATAAGCTGTGAAGATTCAAGCAAATTGGCGATCCAAAGGAACAAAGAGCGCATCGCGGAAGTGAGCAGTGATCCAGATGTAGACCACCTAAAGTTACACTGTATAGCGGATAAAAACATGAAGCAAGAAGGCGATGGACAGGGACGATTGGCGAATCGTCAACCAGTCGGCGAAGCCCAACTTTCCTTGCCGATTGGCCCCAAAAGGTCAAATCTTGGAATAGTATAAATTGATATTTTGAAGAGAGAGAAGGTATCAAACATTGTAAAAACAGAGATTTAGAAAGAAAAAAAAACATCATTCTTGTTGGTTTTCAAGAACTTTTGAAGTGGATTTTGAGTTGGAAATTGCAATTTAAGGAAGATTTGTTCATTTTTAGATTGTAGAAATCCATACCCAGCTATGGAGCATGTAATAGGTATTGAATTTTTACTTTTTATGATGACTAGCTAAAATCACATTCTTGGGGGTTTGACCATAAGACCAATTGCTTAATTTAGTTAAGTGGGAATTAGAAATTATTGATTATAGTGCTAATTCGAAGTGGGTCTGATTTATTGATGTTGTTGAATTGCTATATTGAATGTGTATTTCAACATGATTTAGTGTTTTATTCTTGCTTGAGAGAGGGGTGTGAAACCAAGGTGATAAGTTAGCATTTGAAGCAACTGGCTATTGTGGGTTCAGCTCAAGAAAGTGAATCCTAAGTTTTGTTCTACCTATCTAGCTTGAGAGAGTGGATGTAGTGAGGTTGTGGGTTGATTTTCGTAGGTAACCCTTTGAGGTTCGAAAGAACTCAATTGAAGCGAAGTAGTTGTTCAAGAGAAAATTATCTCATCTAAGGCCCAGCCTACCCATGAAGATTTAGTAATATTATTTATCACCTAGCACCCATTTAGCAAGAATTTGGGAATTGCTTGGTCATTCCTCCAAGTCCCTCTTACTCATTTGATTAGTCTTGTTGATTATTGTTGTTGTGATTACTGATTGACATCCAAATCCCTCTCCTGACATTTTATGTCAATCTCTTGATTTAATTAAAAAATTTCGATAATTTCCATTCCTACAATCATTTGAATCACACTTACAACTTCATATTTGAATTCAAACTTGTACCGCTCCCTGTGGGTTCGACCCCAACTAAATCGTTGGGGTTTATACTGCTTAACGATTGTTTACACCTAGAATCAGATGAGGTGTATTTGAAAGGTTAATCAAGGAAGAACTCAGTTCATAACTATGATTAGCCTTACATATCTGCAAGAACAAATTTCTTGGTGAAACAAGAAGAACGCTTGAAAACCCTAGCTTTCACCTCTTGAATCCTTGCTCTAAGACTTGGAAACGTTAATGAGAGTAATAGATCGATTAATACTATTTAGAACCTTATTTAGGTGTAAAAACATTGGGGTTTAGACTTAGAAGTGCTATAAAAAGACTGAACTGTCTCTCATAAAAAAAACCAAAATTTTCCACGCGGCCATCTACAATAGAGGTTCAAACTACGGATCGTAGGTTCCATCCGTGGAATTCATATTGAATTTTTAGCCTCGGAATTTCATTCAACGGGTCCAAACTACAACCCGTAGAAATTTCTACGAACCATAGGTCCAATCCATAGAACTTATATTGAATTTTAAGGCTAAAAAGATCACTATATTGGTCCAAATTACAACCCTTAGAAGTTTCTAGGGACCGTAGATCCAATTCGTAGAATTTATATTGAACTTTAAGGCTAAAAGTTTCATTTTACGGATCCAAACTATAGCCCATTGAAGTTTCTACGACCCGAAGATGGGTCTGTAGGAATTCGACCTCAATATTTGACTCTCTGATGTTTTTCCATGAGTTGATTGTACGAGTCGTAGAAACTCATACGGCCCGTAGAAGGGATTTGTAGGAACTGACTCAGGAAACTCTGTTGTGGTAGTCTCTATTAAGGCAATCATAATCTTTTACTCCAAACTCAAATGAGACAAACTTGGTGGCGTTGGAAAGAGGACTCATATACCTTTAATTTATAGGTCATGAGCCAAATAATATATTATGTGCTGAGAGATATGATTGTTTGAAGTTGACCTAAGTAGAATCTTATGTCAAAACTTAATCGATAAGGAAGTTTTCAACTCAACTTTGTGCTAGGGGATTCTTGTGACATTAAATTATATAAGCATTCATTCCTACACTAAAGGATTGAACTTAACACCTAAGAACAATTCAAGAATCACCCAACACGAGCTTACACAAAAACGAAGAATGGTTCGGACCTTAGCTTAGAAATTTTTGGGGTTTTACAAAATATCCCCCTAGGAATCATTCGTCCTCAAATGATAGTTTAACTGATCATGGAAGGGGGTAGGCAATATTTAATAGCCCAATTTACTGTAAAATACACATGAAAACTCATGAACTCAAAAAGCTGAAGGAGGGACTAAATTGAATGAGTAGTTTAGGAAGAGTTAATACGTTGGAATGGAACTGAATTGGAGGAAAAGAGATGAGAGTATCTAGCTTTCATATTCTCTTCGGCTTCCCATGTAGCCTCTTCAACAAATTGATTCCTCTACAACACTTTGACTTCTTCCACCTCTTTTGTTCATAACTTTCAAATCTGATAAAGGATCTGAATCGAAACTTCTTTATAGAACATACAGTCTTTCACACTAATACTTTTTACATGCATAACAAGAGAAAGACCGCTCAAGCATTTCTTTAGCATGGAGATGTGGAATACCAGATGGACAATCGTTAACTCTGGTGGTAGATCCATATCATAAGCTACATTACCAATCCTCTTTAATATCTTGTAAGGACCAATATATCGGAGATTGAGCTTCCCTTGCTTACCAAAGCTCATAACACCCTTCATGGGTGAAACCTTCAAATAGACCAATCATTAACCTCAAACTCCAAATCTCTCCTTCTAACATATGTATAGGATTTCTGATGACTATGTGTTGTTTTCAACCTTCCTTGAATAGTCTTCACCTTCTCCATGGTTGATAAACCAAGTTTGTCCCTATCAATGCAGCTTCACCAATCTCACACCAGCCAATGGGAATCTACATCTTCGCCCATAAGAGCCTCATAATGAGCCACCTGGATGCTGAAGGGATAATTGTTATCGTAAGAATATTATATGTGAGGCAAATGATCATCCCAATTACCATCGAAATACACAACACCTGATCTAAACATATCCTCTAGGGTCTGAATTGTGCGCTTTGCTTGACCATCCGTCTGAGGATGAAAGTAGTACTAAGGTTTACCTTTGAACCTAAACCTTTTTTAATGACTTCAAAAACTGAGCAGTGAATTTCGCACTCCCATATGATAAATGATGGACAAAAGGACTCCATCAAGTTGGACTATATTATGGATTTATAAATTGGCATAATCTTCTACTAAATTTGTAGTCTTTACCGACAAGAAATGGGCTGATTTAGTCATTCGATCTTCAATTACCAAAATAGAATCATTCTACATGTGAGATCGCGGCAAGCCAGTAATAAAGTTCATATTAATCATCTCCCACTTCCATTTCACAAGAGCTATGATCTTGATCACACCACATGGTCTTTAGTATTGAACCTTGACTAGCTGGTAATTTGGATACTTAGCAACAAAATCGGCAATACACCTCTTTGTATGATTCCACCAATAGACTTCTCTCAAGTCATGGTACATCTTTGTGGAACCCAAATGGATAAAATATCTAGAACTATGAGCTTCTACCATAATCCTCTCTTGGAGATCATCCACCTTTGGAATACACAATATACCTTAGTATATCCACATATCATCTCCACCTTGTTCAAAAGACATCACATTCGGTTTATGAACATTTGCCTTTATTTCAAGTTAGATGGGGTCTTTGTCTTGCTTCTCCTTCACTTCTAACATTAATGATGATTCAACCTTATTTATTACGACAACTCAACCTTCACTAGAATCTAACAAATAGACTTCCAAACGTGCTAGTCTGTGAACTTTCTTAGTAAAATTTGTCTTTCCTTCCTCGACATGAGCAGTACTCCCCATGGAAAACCTACTCTCAAGGCATCAACAACAACATTAGCCTTACTTAGGCGATATAGGATACTCATGTCATATTTCTTGAGCAACTCTAACCATATCTTTTTTGTTTGAGATTAAGCTCCTTTATATCGAAAGCATACTAGAGACTTTTGTGGTTGGTGAAAACATCCACATGAACGACATAGAGATAGTGAACCATATCTTGAGAGCAAAAACTATTGCTACCACCACAAGATCATGAGTCAGGTAGTTCCTCTCAGGAATCTTAAGCTACCTAGAGGCATAGGCTATAACCTTAAAATTCTACATAAACACAATTCCAAGCCCCACTCTTGATGCATCCCAATAGATGACAAAACCCTCCTCTAGTAGGGTCAACACTAGTGCAGTAGTTAACTGAGTTTTTAATTCTTGAAAGTTGTTTCTCACAAGTTTCAGAACATTGAAACTTAGTTGTCTTCTAAGTCAACTTAATTATCAGGGATGAAATAGATGAAAACACCTCGATAAACATTTTGTAGTAACCTAGAAACTCCCTATATTGGTTGGGGATCAGGGTCTAGGCCAACTCTGCATTGCTTCAATCTTCTGAGTGTCGACTCAAATTTCTTCACCAAAAACCATGTGGCCTAAGAGCGCCACATATTCAAGCTAGAACTCACACTCAGAAAATATGGCATATTGTCACGACCCAGGGGTATACCCTAGATGTAATATGGAGTATAGAACCCCAAAGGACTCCATAAGAGCCACTTAACTCTCATAACGTAAGAAATAGATCAATAACAGTAAAACAATAGTACAAGTCCAAAACATTTTATAGGGAAAAACAGAAGTCTAAAACTAATGTCTCATCATATCCATCTAATACAATAAAATGAAATTTGGGCCTAGCCCATACATCATGTCCAAAAGAGAAAATACATGGAAAGAAAGTGAATCAATAAACTCCGTCCTCAAAGCATGAGGACTCACCAAAGCTCAAAAATCTCAAGAATCAACACTAGCCACGAAACTCAGAAACCTAACTGTCGAACCCTACATTTCGGTGAAAATGTAGGCAAGAGTATGCGTTAGTACAAAACAATGTACCAAATATGATAGCCATGCATAAAACACTTAAAACATGCTAAAAGGTACATTTTATTTCATAACATGCAATTTACCAAGTTAAAACATCATATGAGAGAGTTGGAAAAACATAAGTCATAACATCATCTTCAATGCAAGCTAGAATCATCTTTAAAACCTTTGAACACTTACGGGATACTTTTTGAAGTAGTCGTAAGTCCATCTTAATCTTGTTGTGGGAATAAGCCTTAACCGACATTGAGACCATCTGAGCTATAACATGATCACCCGATGTCTCCCACACCAAAAAGGGGTGGTCTACTTGCCTGAGGTAGAAGCGTTAACTCTTAGCTTAGGTGGATCCACTAGCTAATGATCCTATAGGGGCACGTAGTTTATGAGATAAGGATATTACTACTAGAAACCCGAACTCCACTATGTGAGGGCTCTTATCTCATGAGATTACTTTGGAAACCCGGACTCTACTACTGATGAGTCCGAGATTTGGACTCATTTAGGGCTTTGTTTTGATAGTTTTAGTGTCCTCAAATGCCTAATTTATACTATAAACTGATGTTAAAGCCTTGATTTTTAGGTATGTGAGCTAAGGAGCAAGGTAAGAACACTAACATGCAAAAAACGAGCATAACAAGTTGAAGAAGTGAAGAAAGGCGATCCTGAAGATCGCCAAGACCACTTAGTGACTCGCCGAGTGGCTCTTCAGCCCGCCTAAAGTTCCAGTGTGCCAGCCCTGAGGGAAGAAACCAAGTCGGTAACATGAATGAGCAGTCAGTGAATCGACAATCGGTTCCGCGATAACAAAATGGATCGCCTAAAGTTACAGGACTTGAGATGTTGAAGGCCAATGCAAAGTGGCGATGGAATAGGACAATCGGTGGATCGCCGATCCACTCGGTGATCCCGACTTACCTCGCCTAATGGCCTTTCAAGCCATATTTTGGGCAGCTATAAATTAGATTTTGAACTGTAAATTGAGTATCTTGCTAACTTTGAGAAGAGTTTTTCTTTTGATTTTAGAGTTCCATTGTCGACTTTGAAGCTCTTTGAGGCTCAATTTTGAGGATTTGCAAGTGGATTTCTAAATATCTTCAATTTGAACCATTGTAAAAACTCTGGAGCATTTACCCAGATCATGGTGAATATCTTTGGTAATCGTTTCCCTATTTTTACTATGTGTGGCTAAAACCTCAATTCTTGGGGTGTGATTATGTGATTATAGGTTGAATTAGTTTATGGGTATTGTTAATGAATAATTTAAATGATAAATTGAAGTGGGTTTAATCATTAGCTATATTTTAATCTATGAATTGTAGTTGGAAATGCAGTTCTAATTTTGAGTTCTTATCTTGATTGAGAGAGAGGTTCTTGAATCAAAGCTTTTAATTAATGGTTTGTAGGTATTGGGTTGATATGGGTCCAGCTCGAGAGAGTGAATCCTAAACCTAATCCTACGCATCTTGCTCAAGAGAGAGGATGTATTAAGGGTATGGGTTATTCTTATTTGATAAGCTTGTTGATGTTTGAGAGAAATCGCTAGAAACGTGATAGTTGTTCGAGAGAAAACTATTTCAATCATAGTCATGCCTACCGACTGATACTTAGCTATTTATTAGTAGTTTCAATTATCATATAGAGAAATTTTCCCATAATCGATCACATCCTGAGAATTCCTTTTTTTATTGTTGTTTCATTGTCGTTTGATCGCGTTGTAGCTAATAATTGCAAACTAAAACCCCCCATCTGACATTCGTTGTCATCTCTTCAGACCTGTTTATATGTCTCTTTCGTTAATTTCCATTCCTATAGCTGTTTAGATCACATTTGTACCTCATAACTGAATTTGAACATGCATCGCTCCCTGTGGGTTCGACTCCAACTCTTCGTTGGGTTTTCTACTTCTTAATGATCAATTGCACCTAGAATTGGATGAGGTGTGCTTGAAACGTTAATCAAAATGGTGCCGCTACTAGGGAGTGGTGTTGTTTGAAATTCTTTTATTGAAGTTGAATTGTGATCTTTTTGGTTGTAGTTGAATCGACTTACTTTAGTATTTATTTTGTGTTGCTTGTGTTGAACAGGGGACGAGATGAGCGTAAATGGGAGTAATGGTAGCCAAGTGGGCCACCAAGATGATGTTGGGAACCTCAATGATGTGAATAACCCTATTCAATTAGGTAGTGTTAATGCAATACGTCTACATCCAATTGAAGGGAATGTCGTCTTCCATGTAACTAGCACAATGCTATAACTCCTCCAAATAAAGATATTATATAGAGGATTGGCTCACGAAGACCCGCATGAGCATATTCGGAACTTCATGGACGTTTGTGGTCCATTCTCATTTAAGAACGTGTCACAAGAATCAGTCTGTCGCAGGTTGTTTCCTTTCTCCTTAATGGGTGAAGCTAGCAAATGGTTAGCTGAGTTGTCGAGGGATTCCATCACCTCTTGGGATGAGCTTTACACAACATTCAATGTGTGATTCTTTCCCTCGTCAAAGAAGATGACACTTAGGGATAGTATCCAAGGTTTCAAACGATTGGAAGGTGAACCTATCTATGAGACGTGGCTGAGGTTTAAGAAGTTGGTACTTCAATATACAACCCAAGGGCTGCCAAATCATATATTGCAATAGTAATTCTATAGGAGCCTTGACTAGATGAACAAAGGAGTTGCTGATCAACTTGTTCCCGAAGGTATAATGCAACAGCCCTATGAAGTAGCGTCTCAATTCCTTGATGGCATGACCAAGATAAACAGAGCATGGTATACTCGTCAAGACCAAGTTTCTCCTCTTACTTTTAGAATCACAAAAGAGCAGATCGAAAAAGATCAAGAGAGGGACCAAAACATGGCCAAAATGATGACCCAGCTGGACATCTTGGCGAAAAATGTAATGGTCAGTTATATGAAGAGTGTTAATGTTGTGGGTGTTGGTGGAGTAAACCCTTAAAAAGCTCATTTCGAAGCTCTTTACAATGAGGAAGTGAACTTCCTAGCTAATCAAGGAGGTGGATATCGAGCAAACTATCCAAGGCCAAGGGGAAACCTGGGTTAAAATCGAGATGAGGAATGGAGAGACCGTGACAGGGATTGGCGTGATCATAACGCCACTTGGAAGGAAAGAGAGGGTGAAAAGGACACGTACGTCCCACCCCATGAGCGTCAAAATCCCAAGGAGTCTGAAAATGTCCGTACAGAAGATATGCTCTCACGTATTCTCAACAAAGTTGAAGGGTCAAACAAAGTGTTGAAAGAGATGAAGGAGGATGTCTATACACTTAATCAGACGATCACCTCACATTTCGTGTCAATCAAGCAGTTGGAGACCAAATGGGTCAGATTTCTTCTCATTTGAACCCAAGGCCAAAAGGGGGCCTGCCAAGTGATACCTTGGCAAACCCGAAGAATGATCCGTAACTTGGTATTTGTGTTGTGCCACGACATTAACTAAGGCACTTCTTGGGAGGCAACCTAAGTTTATAATTCTTTAGTTTTTAATATTGAATAATGGGTGTTGATTATGGAGGATAAAAAGTGAAAAGTGTTGGAAAATTTGTAGTTTGGCAAGCCAGAGTCCAATCGGCGAGCCCTAACTTGGACCGTCATTTGAAACCCCAAATTATTGGGAGTCTTGTAAAACTCGATAAGGTAAAATACCACTCGACGCATCGCCGAGTTGTTCGACGAGCACGACATACTCCACCGAAGGTGCCGCGAACTAAAAGGTTTTAAAGGCCAAACGATTTAAAATTTCAAAATCCTTCATCTTCTCCTATTTTTAACTCTCATACTCTCTTACCCAACTTTTGATATTTCACATTTTATTGTTTTTACCAGCTCTTTTTGTGAAATCATTGCTCGGGTGGAACTTTTCCGCCTAATTATACAACTCTTGAATTTGGCATTAAGATTGGTTTTCCGAACCCCATTCTTTAATTGTGTGGTTGAAATCAAATGAAATAGATAAATTTGCTTTTACTTTGTGTTGGGTAGTTGATTAAAATCGTGTTTAAGTGTTCGATTGCCTGTACTAAATTAAAATGTGTGCCTAATTGCCTTAAACTGATCGATTCCCGTGTTCTTGCTTATAAAATTGAATCTAAATTGTTAGATTGTGGTGTTAATGTGTTGGGTTTAGTGAGGTGAAATCTAAGTAACCCCAAATTGTGCTTAATGACATAATTTTCCCAATTATGGAGCATTTGAAGAAATTCTTAAAGGTAAAAAGTCATCAAATGGCCAATTTTGGCAAAATCGAGGGAATTTTGAGCACCCCCAGGGCATAGGTAGTATGGGTCTAACTTTAATTGAATGGTGTTTGTGTTTGATTTTGAATTTGGGGGCTGAGGGCTTGATTTTGAAATTTAGGGTTGAAAATTGGCACATTGGGCCGTTTGGCGAGCTAAGTGAAGCTCGCCGAGTGGTTCGGCGGTTCTCCAAAGTCCCCCACAGATCGCCCTTAATTTCCAATTTTGGTTGAGTTTTTTCTGTAACTTTCGGCGAGATGCTTGAGCTCATCGAGTTCACTCAGCGACTCATCGAAAGGCCTTCTTGATAGCCCTTTATGTGCCCCTAACCCCTAAAATACATTGTAACTTTCAGTGAGCCACTTCTAGCTCGCCGATTGGTGTCGGCGATTCGCCGAATGGCCCTGAACATCGCCGACCTGTCTTGAGTTCTGAAATTGTTTGCGCTGGTACTTTCGGCGAGCCTAATCTAGCTCTTCAAAGTAACTCGTCAAACGGTTCGGCGAGTCTTTCTGCAACTAAATTTTATGCATTTTTCTTGAACTTTTTCTAACATTTTACTATTTGGTTTGCAGGAATGGCTAGAACAAATTTGAATGATAGTGGCATGACGCCCCGAAAGTGGGCACAGGGGGTTGTCATCAATGAGGAAGCAGTTGCTTCTAAGGCTAAGGGGAAGACATTACCTCCGAAGGGAGGTAAGGGAAAGGGAAAATCGCTCATCGCTGAGACACCGGAGTCCAACTCTAGTGAGGGAGAGTATTATAATTGTCAGGCTTCATTCTATGAGCCTGAGGATGACCAGCTATTTCATCCCCGGAGAGCTAAGCTTTGCTCAAAAGCTCATCATGATCCGTCTAGGATTCCAGAGCTGACCCATCCAGCTTCAGCTCTAGTGCCTCCTCCAGCATAGACGGTGGTTCCAGCACCACCAGTTCAGGGTCCTCCTCCCCGATTACTCAACCAATTAAAGGTCGAGGGATCGAGGACCGTCTTGGAGGAGAAGATATTGTCCACAGATGGTGTAGTGGACACACATCCAGCAGTGTAGGACACTCTCCGATTTGATAGATTCGAGGTCTTCACCAAGCCCGGTGACCCATACATTCCTACATGGGTCCGGGAGTTCTATGTTGCCTACAGTGACCTGGTGCCTCAAGGGAACAAGAAGTCCAGTGCCTTCAGGTCAGTGGAGTTTGTGATGGTCCGGGGGAGGAAAGTTAGATGCAGCAGCAATGATATCAATGTTGTATTTGAAAGGGCTACAGATTTCGTGCACGAGTACTAGAGTATGATTACCACAAAGACTCTGGATGACCTGAAGGGTTGGCTAGCCCCCCTAATTTCTGACATCACCCCGAGCTGTATTGAGGTCGAAGTACCTATAGAGATGAAAGACCTTAATGTAGCTGCTAAATATTGGTTTGGATTCATCAGTAGCTCGATTATGCCTTCACAGAATGAGTCTATTCTCCGCCACCCAAAGGCGGCCTTCCGTGGGTCTATCATAGCCAGGAAGCGGCTTAATTTGGGATTAATCATCGAGCAAGAGATGTCCATAAGGGCCAAGCAGCGCCAGCCGTCTCTCCCCTTTCCAGTACTGATCACAGAGTTATGTCGTCGGGCCGGAGTTCCTCGTAATGAGAAGAGGGATGTCGAGGTTACACCTACGTCTTCTACCGACATCCGAGGCATAGAGGTTAAGTACACATGGGAGGAGGCTGATAGGAGGAGAGCAGCTCCGGTGGACACATCCCTAAAGGTTGATATCGATACATTACCTGCAGAGGTTGTCTTGCCTACTCCGGCCTCTAGACCTTCATCTACTTCTAGCACCGCTCCTTCCTAGCTCTTTTGGTGCTTCCCCGTCCCCTAGATTTGTTGCTAGTACTACAGCCTCCAGGCCATGCTGCTCAAGATGAGGCACCTGGCCCATTCTGCTGATGTGTGTGCTTCCCGGCTAGAGGCCGAGGTTCCCAAGATGATTGAGAGAGTTATTTATTTTGCACTGACACCTCTTAGGGCTGCTATTGATACCCTCACAGCAAGATTAGAGGTTTGTGAGAGAGGGTAGGGTGCTACTGATGCTGTGACAGCTTTGGAAGCTGATGTTTCCAAGTTGAGGAATGATGTGGACCATCTGAAGTCCATAGAATTTTATTCGCTATTTGGGACGGTGGAGATCCTAGAACCCGAATGTAGATGTTCTAGCCTATACTGAGGTGCCTCCAACTACTATCAGAGATGAGATTAGGGCTGATGTTGTTGCTGCTGAGTCCGAAGTCAAGACGAATGAGGAGCAGTTTGGTGATTGTGAGGAAGTTATTTATGAGGACCTGGCAGACCTAGACGGTGCCGTGTTCGAGACAGCTAGACAGGCATCTCTGCGGGACATATCCATGGAAGGCTCTAGTGGAGCCAAGGTTGATGTGACCTCGAGCACTGATGCCCAGACAGATGGAGCAGCCGAGATGCAGACTTCACCCCAGGCTTAGCCTGGCAGGATGATTTTTCCCCTCCCTCTCTACTACTTTTATACACTATTATTTTTAGTTGCATTTGAGGACAACTGCTTATTTTTGTTGAATGGGGTGAGGTATTTTCATACCTACCTCTTTTATTTGGGCTGTGTTGTGAATATTGGTTTTATCTTGATGATATTTTTGTGAATATTGAGCTTAATGGTTTTGATATATATCTTGGTTGTTGAATTATTTTGTGGATGTTTTAACTTGTGGCCCATTGTTTTGAATTAAAATGGTTTTGAACCTAATTTTAAAATGTTGCCACCTCTTTTGTGTGTGATTATGGCTATTCTTGTGCAAATTTGAGTGTTAGTTATGGTCAATACCGATGACTTGAATAGTGCTCCTAATCAAACAAAATGAATGTGCGGCTACGATGAGGAAAACAAAGTTACATAGAAAAAGTTGTGAAATAAAGTAGTGAAAATGCAAAAGAAATGGGGTATGAAGTTGAATAATGGGATGGATTATGAGTATGTTTGAAATGTTAAAGAAAAGGAAGAAAGTGATGTTCAGACCATACTTCGTGAAGGTAGAAGCCACTAAGCCTAAATGACCATACCTTTACACTCAGCCCCCTTACAAGCCTTGAAAAGACCTTTGTGATTTCGAGTGAGCTAAAACAAATGTTGATTGGAAAATAAGGGTAAACCTATGGGTGGGGTCATTCATGTGTTCATCTTTGTGAGTGTGAGAGTTGCATGTGATTCCAAGACTTTAAATTGTTGAAGAATTTTGTGTGAATATGGAATCATCTTCGCTGTGAGGCATTTAAGTAACTTTGTTGAGCTCGAACTTGCATTTGAAGCAAGTATTGTGAACTTGAGCATCTTTGATAATGGTGAGTCACAATTTGAATCTTTGAGTGCACAATTGGACATTGTATGTTTAGTTTCAACTTTTTGTGTGCATTCATGTTGAGTCTTATGCAGCACTATTTCAGACATCCTTATTGAACTGTTGATCTTAAGTTTTACTTGAGGAAAACCAAAAGTATAAGTATGGGGTGTTGATGAGTCCGAGATTTGGACTCATTTAAGGGCTTTATTTTGATAGTTTTAGTGTCCTCAAATGCCTAATTTATGCTATAAACTAATGTTAAAGCCTTGATTTTAAGGTATTTGAGCTAAGGAGCAAGGTAAGGACACTAACAGGCAAAAAGGAGCATAACAAGCGGAAGAAGTTAAGACAGGCGATCCTGGAGATCGCCAAGACCACTCGATGACTCGCCGAGTGGCTCTTTACCCCGCCTAAAGTTCCAGTGTGCTAGCAAGTTGAGGGAAGAAACCAAGTCAGCGACATGAATGGGCAGTCGGTGAATCGCCAATCGGTTCCGCGATGACAAAATGGATCACCCAAAAATACAGGACCTGAGATGCTGAAGACCAATGCAAAGTGGCGATGGAAGAGAACAATTGGCGGATCGCCGATCCATTCGGCGAGCCCGACTTACCTCGCCTAATGGCCTTTCAGGCCATATTTTGGGAAACTATAAATTGGATTTTGAACTGTAAATTGAGTATCTTGCTATCTTTGAGAAGAGTTTTTCTTTTAAGTTTTAGAGTTCCATTGTAGACTTTGAAGCTTTTTGAGGCTCAATTTTAAGGATTTGCAAGTGGGTTTCTAAATATCTTCAATTTGAACCATTGTAAAGACTTGGGAGCATTTACCCAGATCATGGCGAATGTATTTGGTAATCGTTTCCCTATTTTTATGATGTGTGGCTAAAACCGCAAATCTTGGGGTATTATTATGTGATTATTGGTTTAATTAGCTTATGGATATTGTTAATTACTAATTTAAATACTATATTTAAGTGGCTTTAATCATTAGCTATATTTTAATCTATGAATTATAGTTGCAAATGTAGTTCTAATTTTGAGTTATTAGCTTGCTTGAGGGAGAGGTTCTTGAACCAAAGCTTTTGATTGACGGTTTATAGGTATTCGGTTGATATGGGTCTATCTCGAAAGAGTGAATCCTAAACCTAATCCTACCCATCTTGCTCAAGATAGAGGATGTATTAAGGTTATGGGCTATTCTTATTTGATAAGCTTGTTGATGTTCGAGAGAAATCGCTTGAAACATGATAGTTGTTCGAGAGAAAACTATTTCAATCATAGTCCAGCCTACCCACTAATACTTAGCTATTTATTAGTAGTTTCAATTACCCATATAGAGAAATTTGCCTATAATCGATCACATCCCGAGAATTCCTTTCTTTATTGTTGTTTAATTGTTGTTTGATTGCGTTGTAGCTGATAATAGCAAACCAAACCCCCCCCCCCCCAAATCTGACAGTCATTGTCATTCCTTTAGACTTGTTTATATGTCTTTTTTGATAATTTACATTCCTATAGTTGTTTAGATCACATTTGTACCTCATCACTGAATTTGAACATGCACCGCTTCCTGTAGGTTCGACCCCAACTCTTCGTCAGGTTTTATACTACTTAACGATCGTTAGCACCTAGAATTGGATGAGGTGTGCTTGAAACGTTAATCAACTACGTGAGATTTTCCATTTTGGAAGCTCAGACTCTACTACGTGAGAGCTTTCATCTCATAGTCAATATCCACTCGGTGCTAAGCATAAATCCCACTGAGTAGTTATTATGTCTTGACTTAACTCATGTCTCGTGGAAAGATGTCCTTGGACAACCAATCAAGTTAGTTCATTAGGAGAGCTTTTTAGACCATGCGTGAGAAAAACCTTTCACCACCCATGATCACTTTTAATCTTAGATTCAATTAGGTGAGAAAATCTTTCACATCATGTTAATTATTTGTTTATAAGAAGGTCCTTTCAACAACATCATAATCATTGATACTTTACTCTCAAATCATCCTTAAAGAATTTATATAGATTTCATAAAGACATGCATAATCTCATAATTTTCCTTTCAAGGCTCAAATCTACTTTCAATCACCAAATCTAGAATTCAAGAATTAGATAGGGATTTCATCAAAATTTCATGTGATTCTATTGGTTCATGCATTAATTCATAAAATTCATCTTTCATCAACAAAGACACCCATCATATCATCACAATTAAGAAATATGGAAATTACATGGGTTCAATGGGACATCATAAAAACCATAGGAATTCATCAATTCATGCTTAATATAACACAATTTAATAATTTAAATCAAGTTTTAAAGGAACCCATGGTAATTGAAGAAAACCCTAACAATTGGGAATTTCTACCTTTTTGAAATTGGAGATTTTGAGGGAACTCCATGGATGGAAGGAATCCATGGATGAAAACTATCATACCTTGAATCCAAATGCTAGCCTTTAATGGAGAAATTGGAACCTTAGCTTGAAACCCTAGGTTGAATCTTCTTCTTCTTCAAGTTTCTTGAAAGAGAATATTTGAGAGGAGTTTTGGTTTTCTTTTAGTGATAAAGGAAGAATGAAATAAATGGAATGAATTTGGGGGTAAAAGACTTACATAGGGGTCCTAAACTTAGGCAAAACAATGTAGTATAGGAACTAATTTATTAGGAAAAGACCCAACTGCCCCTAAAAATTAACTGTCAGCAGTGAACCACAACCCATCACCGACGGACCGTGGGTGGACCAAGGTCCGTCATGCACACTCGTGGTTGGTGGTCAGAGAATTTTGCCTGGACCTACGGCCCCTGGACCACGGACCGTGGACCCACCTATGGTCCGTAGGTCCAATCGTGGTCCTTAGCCTGGATAACTTTTGGTGGATCCTTCCATGGACCTACCTACGATCCTTGGTTCAACTCATAGGCCGTAGCTAACATGCATAGATGGCACCTATAAGTTCTGAATTTTGCTAATCTTCCCTTTTTCGATTCTGGGATGGTACAATATCTCCCTTTTGGGGCCATTCGTCCTCGAATGAGATTTAAACTGGTTCTGAAAGTGTAGGAGAGGAACTAACAACCCAACCTACAATGAAATGCATTCAACCAAGGAGGAACTATCGACTCCAAGCTAGGATGTTCTCAAAACATCAAAAGAGGGGTGAAACTAACTCTATTAGCCTATTATTCATGCAATGCACATAAACAAGGAGGAAACATCAACTCCAAGCTAAACATACTCAAATGCATTATAAGGAAGTAGGAACTAAATCTAGCAATTCAATATGCATGAAATTCCAAAATTTCTCATGTTCAAGGAGGAACTACCTTCTCCAAGCTAAAAGTATGCTCAACACAATCTCATGGACCTCATATGCAATTCACTCTCAAAAATGCATATCTAAAACATGTTCATCAATTCATCTCACGAAGTCTATAGGCAACTAGTACTCAATGCACAACAACATGAGGAAAATAAATCATATAAGTCATTTCTTTCAAAACTCTAACTTTTTCATGAACATGCATAACATAAGGGAAATCATGGAAACACATAAAACACACATGACTCCCAAAACATACAACAAACCAAGAGGAACTCTTTATCTCAAGCTAGAGGAGGAGTAAAAGGAAAAAGAATGAGGATATCGGGACATCATATCGGCCTTGGCCTCCCAAGTAGCACCCTCAATTAAATGATTCCTCTTTAACACTTTCACGAAAGCAACTTTCTTCTTTCTCAACTTCTTAACTTTCCGGTCTAAAATCTCAACCGAAACTTCCTCATAAGAAAGGCTTTCATCAACTCCCAACCCTTCTAAGGGAACTATGGATGTCGGATCTTCAACACACTTCTTAAGCATAGAGACATGGAAAATCAGATGCACCGATTCTAACTCATTTGGCAAATCCTGCTCATAAGCAACCTTACCAACACGTCTCAAAATCATCCACATTGGAAACACATAATCGACTTTGATATCTAAGCACACCATCTCCCCCTTGGGATAAAGCCTCAACAGATTTCTTAAGTACTGCTTCTTTCAATTCTACCAAAGTTGGATCAAGACCTTGCTTGGCTTTCACATCCATCACAAAAGATGATTCGTACCCATTATAAACCATGACACCACCTTTGGTGGAGTCCACTAATTGAACATCTAATCGGGCCAACCTATGAACATCTCGAACCAACTCTTTCTTTTCTTCATCTATATGAGCTACACTACCCATAGACAATTGACTAAGAGCATCCGCTGCCTCATTACCTCTATCGGGTTAATAAAGAACACTCATGTCAAAATCTTCAATAATTCTAGCCACCTTCTTTGGCGGAGATACGAGTCCTTTTGACTAAATACATATTGTAAACTCTTATGATCGGTGAAAACATCAACATGAACCCTATACAAATAATGCCTCCATATCTTTAAGCTAAAAATAACCGCCGCTAACTCAAGGTCATGGGTAGGATAATTCTTCTCATGGGTCTTAAGTTGCGTTGAAGCATAGGCAATCACTTTACCATTTTGCATAAGCACACATCACAACCCAACTCTAGAGACATCACAATACACCACAAAACCATTTATACCTTTCGGTAAGGTCAATACCAGAGAAGAAGTAAGTCTATCTTTCAACTCTTGGAAACATTCCTTACAAGCTTGAGACAACACAAACTTAGCCTTCTTTTTAGTCAAAGCCGTCAAAGGAGAAGCAATGGAAGAAAACTCCACAACAAACCTTTTATAGTAACCGACCAAACCCAAGAAGCTTCTAATGTCTGAAGGAGTTAGAGGTCTAGGTCAACTATTGACCGCAACCATCTTAATAGGATCTACCTCAATTCCATTGATTGACACAATATGACCAAGAAAAGCTACAGACCTTAGCCAAAATTCACATTTGCTAAACTTTGCATAGAGTTATTGGTCCTTAAAAATTTGCGACACAATCATCAAATGGTCAATATGCTCATTTTTACTTCTCGAATAGATCAAAATATCATCAATAAACACAATTACAAACATATCAAGGTATTGTCTAAATACCCTATTCATCAAATCCATAAATGTTGCCGAAGTATTAGTCAACCCAAACGACATTACCAAGAACTCATAATGACCGTACTGGATTCTAAAAGTCGTCTTTGGAATATCATCATCTCTCAACTTGTGATGACCCAACCTAAGGTCAATCTTAAAGAAGTAGTTTGCCCCTTAAATTTGGTCAAACAAATCATCTATCCTTGCAAGACGATACTTATTCTAAATGGTCACCTTGTTCAACTGACGATAGTCAATACACATTCGAAGAGAACCATCCTTCTTTCTAACAAACAAAACTGGAACACCCCTGCAACGACCCGAAAATTTAGTAGGTGAAACTAGAGCCTAAACGTGAGTGTTAACGTCAAGGTTTAACGTCAAGGGTTAAGGGGTTTAGTGGTTAAATGTCAGGGTACATGCTAGACCCTCGTAGTTTAGAAGACCTTCTAAGGGTTGGTTCAGGGTTGCAAGGTCAAGTGCCAAGCCAAAAGGGGCAAGCCTAGGCCAAAGGCCAAGGCTGCCCCAAGCTTGGCCAAACACTGCCCAAGGACCACAACCACCTTCACGACCAGTGGTCTTGACCACGGTTCATGAAGGGGATCGTGAAGGTCCCTTAGGCATATGGAAAGCAAGTCCTTGAGGCCTAGCCACTGCCTAGTAACCACGACTCGTGGTCTTGACCACGGATCATGGGAGGTCTCGTGGTCTTGCCTTGGTATTGTGGAGGACAAGGCCCCAAGCCATAGCTACTGCCTAGGAGCCATGACCTCCACCACGACTCATGGTCTTGACCACAGATAATGAGAGGTCTCGTGGTCATGCCTTAAGCTCATGAAGTCTTGCAAGTTGAGGAGGGCCACTGGCCAAGGGACCACGGGCACCACCACGAGCCCTGGTGCCTTTGATGAGCCGTCAAAGTCGCCATGGTCCCTAGGACGGGCTGCCTAAGTTCAGGGTCATTTGGTAATTTACAGATCTATTAGCTAATTAATTAGGTCATTTTTAATTGTTTTATATCACTTATATAAATATTTTTAAGTCATAAAACACTTCATTTACTCCTTTATTCTCCAAAACCCAAATCAAATCAAAAGAGTTCTTCCTCTCAAAAATTCTCTCTCTAGAAGTTTCCGAAGAAGAAGAAGAAGAACGGGGGACTAGGGCTTGAAGATTCAAAGTGTTTCTTCTCAAATTTCATGGAAAACTCCATCAAGGTATGGTAATCTTCATCCTTGATTAAGTTTCATTCAAGGATCCCCTTCAAAGATGATTTCAAGTTTTTAAAATCCTCCAAAAAGTTAGGGTTTTCATTCTAAGCATGGGTTCAATTCCAAAAAGTTTTCAACGGTTTATATATGATGAATTATGAATGGATTGTTGAATTAATGATGAATTATGGTGAATTTCTCCTATGAACCCATGTTTCCCCCAAAATCTTAAGTTGTGAATTGTGATTGGGAATTGATTGATTATGAAAGTATGTTGAATTGTTTATGTCTATATGGAATTATTTATTGAATCATGTTATTTCCCTTATCTAAGTATTATTCTAGATGTTTGGGTTTATATTGATTCATAGCCTTGGAGGGCAATTTCATGAAGGATTTATGTATGATTATGATATGAAGTATATGCAATGGTTACAATGAAAGTATTATGATCATGTTTAGAATGCAATTGTGTCATTATTGAAAGTTTATTCTCAATTAACACTCATGAATGATGATGATGGAATGTGAAGGGTTTCATCAATGTAATGTTGTATCTTGAATTCGTAGACTTAGGCATCCTCTGCTTGTATAAATAAAAGTAATGTAATGTTGTGTCTTGAATTGGTAGGCTTAGGCATCCTCTTCTTGTATAAATGAAAGTAATGTGAATGTTGTATCTTGAATTGGTAGGCTCAGGCATCCTCTTCTTGTGTAAGGAATGTATCTTGACTTAATGATCATGGAATTGGTACATGGAATCGATAGACCCAATGTTGGTAGCCCTTTCATAAATGAATGCTGAAGTATTCTAGGTTATGTATTGAACCGATAGACCTAATGGTGGTGGCCCTTCAGGATGAGTCTAGAAACTAATGTGATGATAAACCTTGAATCGGTAGACCTAATGGTGGTGGCC
>NW_006238949.1:1747286-1751584 GCF_000226075.1 Solanum tuberosum | reverse complement strand
CCTAATGTTAGTGGCCCTCTCAAGTACAATAATGTTAATGAATATGAAATACTCTATGGGAATAGAGGCTAAGCACCGAGTGGATTTGGTAAGATGGAAGCTCTCCCTATGCTTAGGTGGGGTTTCAATGAACATCTTTCTTATCCCATAACTATGTGCCCACTTAGGTTATTAGCTAGTGGATCCACCTAAGCTAAAATGTTACCAGTTCTACCCTAGGCAAGTAGACCACCTTTTTACGGTGTGGGGCTAAATGACACAGGATTCCATAGTTTGCTCTCATGGTTTATGTCGGTTAATTCTTATTCCCATCATGTGAGATGTGCACTATGGTTACTTAAGAGGTTCTATGAAATGTGGGTGGTAGTGTGGGATGTCATTCATGCATTGCATGAGTAGGCTTGGAGAAGGCTATAATGAGTTCTCTAATGTCTTAATGACTAATGAATGAAGGTGCTCTTATGAAGCTAATGAAGAATGTTGACTTATATTCTTAAATGAGATGATGCATGCTTTACTTGGATTGTATTATGAGTTACTTCCTTGTCATGACTTATGAAATGTTTATGATCCTTCTGTATGAGTATTGTTTGAAGATGAAAAGGAAGAATGGTAAGTTCACTTTTGATGGACTTAATGTGGTACATAGTGTGGATGGTGGGATGGGACGCTATTCATACATTGCACAAAGTATAGCTTGGGGTTACTTAAGGTGAAAGCTTAATGTGATGAAATGGCTTGTATGTTGATTATGCTTGTATCTTATGCCTTTTATGCAAAAGTTCATGAAGTTTTTCTCAAATTGGCATAATGCATGGTTTTCAAACCAAATGTCTATTTTAAAGCATGATTTTTGCATGGCAATCATACTTAGTACATTAAATGTGCTAACCCATATTTCTTTATTTTTACCAAAGTGTAGGGTTTGGAGATTTGATGTCCTATACTTGGAAGATAGGTTTCTAAGGAGCATGGAGTTGAAGATTTGGTGAGTCCTCATAGTTTCGAGGACAAACCCATTATTTCCCTTTATGTCTTTTACTTTATGCTTCGAGCTTTTGTATGGGCTAAGTCCCAAATTTTATTCAAAGTATTTTAGATTGTTTGAGACAAATTATAGAAAGACTTCCGCTTTCTTTTATGAAAAATGACTTCGATTGTAAAGAAAAGTTTTAAATTCCGCACTATTTTCCTATGCTCTTATGTTCATGAATGCTATGAGGCTTTTTGGAGTCTTGTACGCCATGTCACTTCTGGGTTGTAGGCTCGAGTTGTGACAACCCCATGGAGAGATACTCAGTCGGATGAAACCCTTATCCAATAAATCCTTTAATTGTTCTTTCAACTCCTTTAACTCAGTCGGGGCCATTCTATAAGGACGAATTGAAATAGGTTGTGTATCTGGGAGATGTCAATACCAAAGTCTATTTCCCTCTGAGGAGAAATACCAAGTAAATCATCGGGGAACACTTCCAGAAACTCATTAACAACGGAGACCGACTCAAGAGTAGGGATTTCGGAATCTACATCCCTCACCCTAACAAGATGTTAAATGCAACCCTTAGAAATCATCTTTCTAGCTTTAAGACAAGAGACAAACTGACCCTTAGGCATAGAATCTCCCCCTTGCCACTCTAGGATAGGCTCATTTGGGAACTGAAACTTGACTACACGAGTTCTACAATCAATAGAAGCATAACAAGAGTGCAGTCAATCTATACCAAGGATAACATCAAAGTCTAACATATCAAGTTCTACCAAGTCAACAAGAGTAACTCTATGGGATAAGGAAACAGGACACTTTCTATAAACCCTCTTAGCCACAATAGAATCACCAATAGGAGTAGAGACAGAAAAAGGTTCTAACAACACATCCGGAGGAACATCAAACCTCATAGCCACATATGGCGTCACAAAAGACAAAGTAGCACCGGGATCAATAAAAGCATACACATCAAGTTGAAAAACTTTTAACATACCGGTAACCACATTAGGAGAACCCTTTTGTTCACCATGAGTCTGAAGAGCATAGAATTTAACTTGCTTGGGAGCACTAGTACCTAAACCACTAGGAGAAGCTTGTTTGCCCTCTCTTCCTCTAGTCGTAAGCATCTGGCAATCCCTCATTTTGTGACCACTTTTACCATAACCAAAGCAACCATTCGTGTTGGCTAGGCACTTACCCTCGTGTCTCTTTCCACACCTAGCACAAGTAGGGAATAGGGATCCACTACCACTTCCTTGAAACAAATAGTTAGACACCCCCTCTTGGTTAAACCTTGGAGCATTGGAGGAACCTTGTCCGGAAAACTTTTTTCTACACCTAGGAAGACCATATCCATTAGACCTTTCTTGAGAGGAATTATCACCATCAATTCTAGACCTCTTCTTCTCCCTAGATCTTTCTTTATGTTTCTCCTTTTCAACCTGTCGGGTATAAGCCATAAGATGAGAAATATCCATATCATGGGCAAACATAGCCGTACGACATTCTTTCACTACTAAATCGTTCACACCTGACACAAACTTAATCATTCTCGACCTAGGGTCGACCACTATAGATGGAGCATATTTCGACAACCGAGTGAACCTCCAAGCATATTCCTTAACACTCATATTACGTTGCCGAAGGTTAATAAACTCAAGTACCGTATCATCTCTCATTTCCAGAGGGCAGAACCTATCAAGAAAAGTATTCTTGAACCTTTCGGACTCTATGGGACCCGCTTCAACTGGCATTGCTTCTTCCATTGGCTGAACCAAATATGAGCAACCCCCTTAAGTTGACAAGTGGCCAATTCCGCCCTCTCTACCGGAGTCACTCCCACAAAAGTCCAACACCTTATAGACCTCATCTATGAACTCTTAAGGATCTTCCTCATTCTTTGACCCATAAAATTTTGGGGGATTTATTCCAGCTTGAATTAATATTTGAAAAGAAAACCTAAACTCCGCATTAGTCACTTAATCGATCCAAGGGTCGACCGGAACTTGAGGAGCTTGAAGAGGAGCTCCTTGGTCAACATTGTCTCCCTCAATTCCACTAGCGAAAGATCTTTGAGTAGCCATGTCTTTTAGACCACCGGGTAAGGATTAGGAGAGAGATCTTATAGAGTTGAACTTTATCGCACGACTTTAGAGTAATGAAAGAAGTGGAGTTTCTTAATCATATTGTAGCCTCTCATTCATAAATGTGGCACGCTTCACACTCATGAACAAGACTCTACTAGACGTAGCTTATGACACATCATCATAGGACCATTCTAAACCTTTTGCTCTGATTATCAAGTTTGTCACGACCCAGGTGTACACCCTAGATGTAACATATTGTCACTACTAAAAAACTGTGAAAAAGAGAAGGAAAAAAGTGACGGACTGCGTGGCTTTTTTGGCCAAAAGCGACGGAAAAGCGACGCAGTCAATCTCGACGCTTTTACAAAAGCGACGGACTACGTCGCTTTTATTTTTCTTAAATTACGTTTTTGAAAAATGCAACGCCGTCCGCTGCTTTTTTTTTTTTAAAATTTATTTTTTTGATTTTAAAGAAGAGACAAAGTCCGTTGCTTTAATTAATTTTTATTTTTTTCAGAATCTTAAAAAGTGACGGACAATGAGATGCCGTCCGTCGCTCTTTTGGAAATAAAAATTTGCAAAATTCAGAAAAGCGACGAACTAAAGGACCCTATCCGTCGCTTTTCTGGATTTTTAAAAAATAAAATTAAAAAAAATGACGGAATAAAGGACCCTGTCCGTCGCTTTTCTGGGTTTTTTTATAAAAAATCAGCAAAGCGACGGACAAAATCACCCTGTCCGTCACTTTTTCTGCAAATCTTTTGACAGCAAAAACTATCAGTAACTGCCAGTTTCTGCTGCCCACCTATAAAAGAAATTCAATTCAATTCATCCCCAGTCAAACAAAAAACATTATAAAGAATCTGCACAAAATATAAAATAACAAACTTAAATTAACATTCAAAATATCTAAATCACAATTTAAAGACTTATAAAGTCTTTCGAAATTCGTTTCAAAAGTACAAATAGTTCATAAAGACTATATTTTATCAAGATTTCTAAAGTTCAACCTAATAATTAGTTCATAAATTCTATAAATCAAGATTTCTAAAGTTCACAACATTAAAGTTTAAAATCCTACAATAATTCAAGATTTCTAAAGTTCACAACCTAAAGTTCTAAAATCTTAAAATAATTCAAGATTTCTAAAGTTCACAACCGTTCACAACCTAAAGTTCTAAAATATTAAAATAATTCAAGATTTCTAAAGTTCACAACCTAAAGTT
>NW_006238949.1:1746197-1747200 GCF_000226075.1 Solanum tuberosum | reverse complement strand
AAGTTCTAAAATCTCACCATAATTCAAGATTTCTAAAGTTCACAACCTAAAGTTCTAAACTCCTAAAATAATTCAAGATTTCGAAAGTTCTAAAATCCTAAAATAAATCAAGATTTCTAAAGTTCACAACCTAAAGTTCTAAAATCCTACAAAAATTCATGTTCTTTAAAGTTCACAATGTAAAGTTCTAAAATCCTACAATAATTCAAAATTTCTAACGTTCACATTCTTATAAAGTTCTAAAATCCTACAAAAATTCAAGTTCTCTAAAATGCACAACTTAAAGTTCTAAAATTCCACCATAATTCAAGATTTCTAAAGTTCACAACCTAAAGTTCTAAAATCCTACAAAAATTCATGTTCTTTAAAGTTCACAATGTAAAGTTCTAAAATCCTACAATAATTCAAAATTTCTAACGTTCACATTCTTATAAAGTTCTAAAATCCTACAAAAATTCAAGTTCTCTAAAGCTCATAACTTTAAGTTCTAAAATCCTACAATAATTCATGATTTCTAAAGTTCACAACCTAAAGTTCTAAAATCCTACAATAATTAAAGATTTTATAACGTTTACAATCTTATAAAGTTATAAAAATCCTACAATAACTCAATATTTCTAAAGTTCACAACCTAAAGTTTCAAATCCTACAATAATTTAAGATTTCTAAAGTTCACTACTTAAAGGTCTAAAATCCCACAATAATTCAAGATTTCTAAAGTTAACAACCTAAAGTTCTAAAATCCTACAATAATTCAAGATTTATAAAGTTCACAACCTAAAGTTCTAAGACCCTACAAAAATTCAAGTTCTCTAAAGTTCACAACCTAAAATTATAAAATCCTACAAAAATTCAAGTTCTCTAAAGTTTACAATTTAAAGTTTTAAAATACTACAAAAATTCAAGTTCTCTAATATTCACAACTTAAAGTTCTAAAATTCTAAAATAATTCAAGATTTTTAATGTTTCACAACTTAAAGTTCTAAAATCCTACAAAAATCAA
>NW_006238949.1:1746004-1746177 GCF_000226075.1 Solanum tuberosum | reverse complement strand
GGTTCACAACTTAAAGTTCTAAAATCCTACAATAATTCAAGATTCCTAACATTCACAACCTTATGAAGTTCTAAAATCCTACAAAATTTCAAGTTCTCTAAAGTTCACCCCTTTAAGTTCTAAAATCCTACCATAATCAAGATTTCTAAAGTTCACAACCTGAAGTTCTAAAA
>NW_006238949.1:1722610-1745977 GCF_000226075.1 Solanum tuberosum | reverse complement strand
CTTAAAGTTCTAAAATCCTACAATAATTCAAGATTTCTAAAGTTCACAACCTAAAGTTTAAAATCCTACAATAATTCAAGATTTCTAAAGTTCACAACCTAAAGTTTAAAATCCTACAATAATTCAAGATTTCTAAAGTTTACAACCTAAAGTTTAAAATCCTACAATAATTCAAGATTTCTAAAGTTCACAATACCTAAAGTTCTAAAACCTTACAAAAATTCAAGTTCTCTAAATTTCACAACCTAAAGTTCTAAAATCCAACAAAATTCAAGTTCTCTAAAGTTCACAATTTAAAGTTTTAAAATCCTACAAAAATTCAAGTTCTCTAATATTCACAACTTCAAGTTCTAAAATTCTAGAATAATTCAAAATTTCTAACGCTTCACAACTTAAAGTTCTAAAATCCTACAAAAATCAAGTTCTCTAAGGTTCACAACTTAAATTTCTAAAATCCAACAATAATTCAAGATTCCTAAAATTCACAACCTTATGAAGTTCTGAAATCCTACAAAAATTCAAGTTCTCTAAAGTTCACCCCTTTAAGTTCTAAAATCCTACAATAATTCAAGATTTCTAAAGTCCACAACCTAAAGTTCTAAAATCATATATCCTACAGTAATTCAAGATTTCTAAAGTTCACAACCTAAAATTCTAAAATCTCACAATAATTCAAGTTCTCTGAAGTTCACAACTTAAAGTTCTAAAATCCCACAATAATTCAAAATTTCTAAAGTTCACAACCTAAAGTTCTAAAATCCTACAAAAAATCTATTTCATATATAATTTCTAGAATTTCCAAGTTCAAGAATTTTCAAGTTCAAGAATATAATTCAAGTAACACAATTTTCAACAACAATATAATACATATAAGCACAAATACAATGGCAAATTGAAAAATTCAACTAACCTCTAACTTTTAGCCTCTAATTATTTGTTAGTTCTAACTTCTAATACTTAATATACAATCAAATCCCCAATTTTTCTAACTTCAACTTTCAAACATACTAAATTCAAGAACGTAACTTCTAAGTTGGAAAATTCAACTAATCTTATTTCAACTTTCATATACTAGCCAATATTTTTCTAACTTCAAAGTAATCAAACTTTCATATACAATTCAATGTTTTTCTAACTTCAACCATCAAACATACTAAATTCAAGAATTTCAAAGTTGGAAAATGCAACTAATCTAACTTCTAACTTCTAATTATTTGTTAGTTCTAACTTCTAATACTCAATTCACAATCATATTAAAAAAAACAATTTAGAAGAAAACCCTAAAATCAAAAATCCCCAATTTTCCTCCTAACTAACAATAATCAAACATACAAATTAATAATTGAATAAGACAATTCATCAAACTAATACAATATATTAATTTAAAACAAATCAAATATTACTAGAATTGAAAAAAAAACTAAAATTAAACCCTAACCTTAACGAGCTAAGGAAAAGAGGCAGTGGGGACGACGGGTGGCGGTACCGACGGGGCAAGACGGCGACAGGACTAATGCTCAAGGAGAGAAGGGCTACGACGGTGTATGGGTGGCATGGGGAGGCAGCGACGGCGGCGCAACAGTTTAGTTTTAGTGAGAAGGGAGAGAAGAGAGAGAAAGAGAGATGGAAAAATTGGGGGAAAATTTGCTTATTGGTTCAACATAATTTTAAAAAAGCGACAGACAGCGTCTCTTTGTCTGTCGCTTTTTTAAAAATATTTGACCAAAGAACGACGGACTAAGAGATGATGTCCGTCGCTTTTCTCAAATATTTGACTAGTCATTTTGACCAAAGAACGACGGAATTAGAGATATCGTCTGTCGCTCTCTTAAAAAAATTAATCAATTAAAATTAATTAAAAGTGACAGACAGCATGGTTAGTTTTAAATTTATAAATAATTAATTGTTGATTATATATATATATATATATATTTGGCGCAAAAATCTGCGAAAAAATGTGACGGACTAAGAGATGCCGTCCGTCACTTTTTGTGAAATAATTTAAAAAATAATTTTTTTTTATTTAAAAGTGACGGACGGTGTTGCTATTGGCTTCGCTTTTTGGAGCGACGTCGTCCATCACTATTTGGCAGTTTTTTAGTAGTGCGCATAGAACCCCGAAGGACTCCATACAAGCCACTTAGCTCTCATAACATAAGAAATAGAACAATAAGAGTAAAACAATAGTCCAAGTCCAAAACATTTTATAAAGAAAGGCGGAAGTTTAAAACTTATGTCTCATCATAGCCATCTAATACAATAGAATGAAATTTGGGCCTAGCCCATACATCATGTACAAAAGAGAAAATAGCAATAAACTCCACCCTCGAAGTATGAGGACTCACCAAAGCTCGAAAATCTCAAGAATCAACATTAGCCACGAAACTCAGAAACCTGACTGTTGGGCCCTATGCGTTAGTACAAAAGTACCAAGTATGATAATCATGCCTAAAACACTTAAAACATGCTAAAATGGACATTTTATTTAATAACATGCAATTTACCAAGTCAAAACATCATAAGAGAGAGTTGGGAAAACATAAGTCATAACATTATCTTTAATGCAAGAAAGCATCATCTTTAAAATCTTTGAACACTTACAGGATACTTCTTGAAGTAGCCGTAGTTCCTTATTAATCTTGTTGTGGGAATAAACCTTAACCGACATTGAGACCATGTGAGCTATAACATGATAACCCGGTGTCTCCCACACCAAAAAAGGGGTGGTCTACTTGCCTAAGGTAGAATCGTTAACTCTTAGCTTAGGTGGATCCACTAGCTAATCACCCTACGAGGGCACGTAGTTTATGGGATAAGAAGATTGCTACTAGAAACCCGAACTCCAGTACGTGATGGCTCCGATCTCATGAGATTACATTGGAAACCAAGACTCTACCACGTGAGAGTTTCCATTTTGGAAGCCCGGACTCTACTACGTGAGAGCTTCCATCCCTTATTCAATATCCACTCGGTGCAAAGCATAAATCCCACGGAGTTGTTATTAAGTCTTGACTTAACTCATATATCATGAGAAGATTTCCTTGGACAACCAATACAAGTTAGTTCATTAGGATAGCTCTTTAGACCATGCGTGAGAAAAACCTTTCACCATCCATGGTCACTTTTAATCTTAGATTCAATTAGGTGATAAAAGCCTTTCAACCTTAGAATCTTCATTATGTGAGAAAACCTTTCACATCATGTTAATTATGTGTTTATGAGAAAGTCTTTTCAACAACACAATAACAACATCGTAATCATTGACACTTTACTCTCAAAGCATCCTTAAAGTATTTATATAGATTTAATAAAGACATGCATAATCTCATACTTTGTCCTTTAAAGGCTCAAAGTCTACTTTCAATCACCAAATCTAGAATTCAAGCATTAGATAGGATTTCATCAAAACTTCATGTGATTCTATCACTTTATGTATTAATTCATAAAATTCCTCTTTCATCAACAAAGACCCACATTATATCATCACAATTGAGAAATATGGGAATTACATGGGTTCATGGGGAAAATCATAAAAACCATAGGAATTCATCAATTCATGCTTAATATAACACCAATCATTTAAATCAAGTTTGAAAGGAACCTATGGTAATTGAAGAAAACCCTAACAATTGGGAATTTCTACCTTTTTGAAATTGGAGATTTTGAGGGAACTCCATGGATGGAAGGAATCCATGGATAAAAGCTATCATTCCTTCAATCCAAATGCTAGACTTTAATGGAGAAATTGGAACCTTAGCTTGAAACCCTAGGTTGAATCTTCTTCTTCTTCAAGATTCTTGAGAGAGATTATTTGAGAGGAGTTTTGGTTTTCTTTTTGTGAATTTAGAAAAATGAATCAAATGGGGTGAATTTGGGAGTAAAAAGACTTATATATGGGTCCTAAACTTAGGCAAAATGACATAGTATAGGAACTAATTAATTAGGAAAAGACCCAACTGCCCCTAAAAATTAACTGCTAGAAGTGAACCACGACCCACCGCACACTCGTGGTTGGTGGTCAGACAGTTTTCCATGTACATACGACCCCTGGACCACGAATCGTGGACCTACCTACGGTCTGTAGGTCCAGTCGTGGTCCTTGGCCTGGACAACTTTTGGTGACCCCTTTCTCAGACCTACCTACGGTCCGTGGTTCAACCCACGAGTCATAGCTGGCCTGCGTGGATGGCACCTATAAGTTTTGAATTTTGCTAATCTTCCATCTTTCGAATCCGGGGTGTTACACATATAACTCTCGATATTTGAGAGTTTAAAGGACTATTCTAAGATGACTGGTATGATCCTCCTCATTGCTCAAGTAGATGAGGATTTTGTTGATGAATTCAATAAAAAAAACATATCCACATACTACTTAAATACTCTATTTATCAGATCCATGAATGTTATAGAGCATTAGTCAAACCAAAGGACATAACAAGGAACTCATAATGACCATAATAGGTCCTAAATGTTGTCTTCAATATGTCATTTTCTCTCACTTTCAATAGATGATAGCCATATTTGAGGTCTACCTTAGAGAAGCAAGTGCCACCTTGAAGTTGGTCGAAAAGGTCATCAATTCTAGGAAGGGGATACTTATTCTTTATAGTGACATTGTTCAACTGACGGTAATCAATACAAATCCTAAAAGAACCATATTTCTTTCTCACGAATAAGACTGGAGCGCCCCAAGGTGAGACACTTGGTCAGATTAAACCCTTATCAAGAAGATCTCTCAATTGCTCTTTAAATCTTTTAACTCAGGTAAAAAAATTATATATGGTGGAATAGAGATGGTTTTAGTATCTGGAAGGATATCTATTCCGAAGTCTATTTCCCTTTTGGGAGAGACTCCGAGAAGGTCATCTCAAAAGACATTTGGGAACTCATTCACGATTGGGACTGACTGAAGAGGTAGTATCTCAATACTAGAGTCATTAACTCAGACTAAGTGATAAATGCACCCCCTAGAGAGTAACTTTTTAGCCTTATGGTATGCGATACAATGACTCTTAGGCACTATTGAATTACTCCTCCACTTTAAAACAAGATTATTAGGAAACTGAAATTTGACTACTCGAGTTCTACAATGGACTTAGGCATAACAAGCATAAAAGTCAGTCCAAAATGACATCAAAATCCACCATTTCTAATTCAACTAAATTAGACATGGTGTCTTTATGATAGACAGTTATGGTACAATTTCTATAGACACTTTCTGCTAGAATAGACTCACCAACAGGTGTAGAAACGATGAAAGGTTCAAGAAGTTGTTCGGGGCAAGTCCCAAACCTCATGGCAACATAAGGAATTATGAAGGATAAACTCATACCTAGATCTAGTAAGGCATACATATTAAGAGAAAAGACTTTGAGCATACTAGTGACAACATCCGATGATTTCTCCTTATCCTGGTGACTAGCCATCACATACAAACGGTTTGCACCTCTATCTATTATTGAAGTAGCTTCCCTTGGAGCAGCGCAGTCTACTGGAGTCGCTGAAGAAGACTGGGCCTTATTTCCCCAATTACCTTGCCTCCCGTTTGGTCAATCTCTCGTAAAATGACTCGTCTAACCACACTTAAAGCAACCATTTGAGCCATATCAATATTCTCCTGGGTGGGTTTTTCCACATTTAGCATAAGATGGGGTCCAATAAGATCCTTATGCCACACTGCCTTGGAATTGAGTACCATGAGCTATGGAATTCTGAAAATTCTTATTTTTGTGATCATTCATATTCCTTGGTACTGGTGCACTAGCTGATGATAGGTGTAATCTCTCGGACATTGAGAAAGGTTAAAGTGGGTTAATGGGCAGGACCATAGGCCTAAAACAACCATGAACCCTCATAGGAAGACAAAATGTCTTGTGAAAGGGTCCACGACCTATTTAGGGGAGAGGGGTTGCTTGTTAAAGGCAACCAAAAATGAATGTCATCTTTACGGTTCCCTTCACGGACGGTGGAGGGTTAAACTTTCTATGAAGGCGTCCATATAATCCACTCATCAACTTTTTAAGTCAAGGCTATTTAAGTCTTTAACTGTGTGTTTAATACCTAAGCTATGTCATAATTACCCCTATTCTAAGCTCTATATAAGTAATTTAATTCCTAAAACTACCCGGTCTAAATCATTCTCCTAAATCATAGATTTCCCTCCAAGTTCATCCCCAAAGTTCTCTCTAAAGTTAAGGAAGAAGAAGCTAGGGTTTCACTTTAAGATCTTCAATTCACCATAGTTATTGGGCCTTGATCACTAAGGTATGTTAATATCCGCCAATGGTGTCCTTTCCTTCATAGGGTTCCCAATATCTTCCAATTTTTCAAGTTCAATTCTCAATTCAAAGGCAGGAATTTTATTAAATATTCATGGGTTCTTCTTAATTATGATTCAATTGATTGTTTTCTATCTTTTTATGTATGAATTGAAGTATTTAAATGATTTTGAGTTGAATTCATATAAACTCATGCATGATCCATGATTTGTTACTATGAACATATGATGAAGCTTATGAACTATGAACTATATTTATGGAAATTATGCATGTTTTATGAAAGCAATGTTTATGACATAAGTAAGCTTATAGATGAAAGTATATATATATGTATGTTCATGAAGTTTGTCCTTATGTCATTATGGACATCTTGATTTGCGATCAATGCTTTTGATTATTTTCTTATATTAGATCTTGATTAGTATGGTATCTGAATATGCCATCAATAATCATGGATCAAGTTTCTAAAACTAATATCATTAGTAGTATGACACTTTTAGTATGAAGTTAATGACTATGGGTCTTTTAAAGCTATTATAAAAAGATCATGAATGGTGAAAGGTTTTCTCACACATGGTTTAAGGAGCTACTCTATGATGCTTCTAGCTTCAATTAGTAACATAATTATACTTTTCCGTGGATGATAACATGAATATGATTAATGACTATTCCATGGAATTTTACTTAGCACCAAGTGGGCTTTTGGAATGAAGGTTTTTGCTTAGCGTCCGTGGACCTTTAGTAGCAATCCCTAAGTCACAGAACTATGTGCCACAATAGAATCTTTTCTTAGATAGACATTAGCTAGTGGATCCACCTTAGCTCAAACTCATGGTCCTTACCTTGGCAAGAAGGACACTCTATTCTTGGTGTAGGAGTAGTAAACTGGATTTCATGTTATAGCTCACATGGTCTATGTCGGTTAATGGTAAACATCCCACAATAATGAAATAAGGTTACTTTTAAAGTATCACACAAAGTGTTTTAAATATGACAAGTTTCCATTGACCGTGATTATGACTTGTGATTTCTAACCCTTTTATCTTATGTTTTAACTTGGTCATTGCATGTCATGAAATGTCCCTTTTAGCATGATTTTATATCGTTTATGCATTGCTATCATACTTAGTACATTCCATGTTATAATTAAGACATTTACCTATATTAATTCACTAATGTAGGTTCCAACACTCCTACATCGCATACTTGTGGCTAGTTGATCTCTCTCGAATTTGAAGATTTGTGAGTCCTCATGTTCTGAAGACCAAGACATTTTTATAACTCTTCTTTAATTTCAGTTTTCAGACATTGTATGTGGTTTAGGGTTATGTCCCAACCACTTCCTCTTGATCTAATGGATGGCTTATTGAGGCTATGTTAGACTTCCGCTTTCTCAAACTCTTTTATGATATAAGATTGTTTCTTTTAAAATCTTTATTTCTATAATATTCTATGATGTATGATGTGCCGTGAAATCGTGGAGCATTTGATGCTTAATAACTATGAACTAATACTGGAATTAAGTGAAATTTTGGATTATTTGATGGGTTTGTTAAATGTGTAGGCAGAATCTGGGTTGTATAAAAAAAAGCAGAAAAAGAAGCAAAACTAATGTTGACCAAGTGAAGTTCACAGCCAATTTCACGAACTGTGAAATTCATTACGGTATGTGGTTGAGCTCGGGGAAGTGAGGCAGTTTTGGGCCTTGAGAAGATGAAGAGCAGAAATAACTAAAGTGAAGACCACAGAGGGTTCTATGGGTCGTAGTCCTTGCCACGAACCATGGTACCTGCCGTGAAGCTAAACCAGTGTGACATCAAGGAAAAGTTGAAAAAAGGTTGAAACCCAAGTGAAGACCACGGGTGAATTCACGGGCCGTGGTCCTCACTACAGAGCGTGGTAACTCCCATGGTGCATTTTCCAGTGAAGGCATTGAAGACCCAACCTTTGGGAAAGTTAAAGGGAAGATCACAGAGGGGTTCACGGCCCGTGAAGCCCTCTACGAACTGTAGAAGTGGTCGTAGAGCCATCAGACATTTTAGTCCTAGTTCGACTAGGACTCATTTTAAACATTCTATTTTGAATTACTTTAGGTCGTTTTTGGATTTTATTTCATTATCTGACGTTTTTACAAAGGAGGAGGATATTACTCTGAGTTTTGGATTTTGGATTCGGATTATTGGTATCAGTTTGAAGTTTGGATTTCGATTATTAGATTATCAAAGTGGTTGTTGATTTACCAATTATTTCCATAAGTATTTCTTAACATGTTTTCATTCTCCATTACTGAATCTTAACATAAAAACATGAGTGGTTAAATACCACGACTGGGGGTGTGGGATCTATGACAACATTTTAGTTGTGATTCCATAAAACGAGTAAAGGCAATTTGTGTTTACAACCTGTAGTTTACAGCTTTCAATATCATTTTAGTCTATTGAGTGCACACATTAGACAAGCCTGTATCTAGTGTTTGTTCGAGAGAAGAATACTAGTTAGGAAAAAGATGAATTAAATTAACAACGTGGAGTTAAAGTTGGAGTTCAAGAGAAGAGATCTTTAACACCATATTAATGTAAGCGAGGTTCAATGTTGATAATTCTTGAAGTTCGAGAGAATAGGACTGAATATTATCTGATTAGACTGAGAAGCATTATATAAATTTAACTCGCAAAGGTTTTGTAAACATTGATTTGCCTGACACTCAAATTTTGGGAGAGCATTAGAACTAATGTCATAGTGAACACAAACCTGGTTTCTTTTGATTAACTTGATCAACTTTACAACAAGATCGTTTGTTAACTGTGAATCTGAATTTTGACTACAAGTGTTGGTAGTAAGAACATTTCAACCAAACCCAATTTACTTTCCATTGTTGTTTGCTTAGGAAATAATAACGACATTCGAGTAAACGCGACAATGAAACTTTATCTGTAAAGAAATTCTCTGTGGGATCGACCTCGACTCTAGTTGAGTTCTGTAAATCGACAAGGACCATTTACACTTCTTATTTGAAGTGTAAGTTTGGACGTATCAAATTTTGGCGCCGCTGCAGGGGAATTTCAATTCAAAATTGTTTTACTAGCTTTTATTCAATTCATAGTCTTATTTCCTAATTTTACGTTTTGTTTGGTGTTTTTGTCTTTCTCAGGAGCGTCTGATTGTGCATGCCCAACACCAGAAGCAAAGGAGCCCCATTGCTTCCTTACGACCCTGAATTTTAGAAAACTCTTCGAAAAATGGTTAATGCACAAGAATTAGAGGCTCAGAGGCACATAATGGGACTAGAAGCTGAGATTGATGCTGCAAGGAATGTCCATCAAACTGCAGGCATCCAGCAACCCAAGCCAGGTGTCCAGCAAAATGCTGGATTCAATCAACCTAGGGTAGTAGATGAGAACAGAGGGGTGGAAGGAGTAATCCATCCTCAGCACCAACCAATAGCCCCAAGGGGTAGAGCTCATCATCCAACTCATATGATGTATGAAAAAGATGACGCTGACTTGGACGGAGCTGGAGCCACTGGAGCCATAGTGTTACCTGCACTACCTTCCAGGTGTTAAGTTCACAATCACCAGCACCATGATCCAATTGTTGAACTTGAAAGGTATGTTTAGAGGTGCAGTTGGTGATGATGTGAAGCAGCACCTAATGAATATTTGTTTTGAAACTTCCGCTTTATCAAACTATTTTATGATATAAGACTATTTGTTTTGAAATTTTTATTTCTATTATCTTATTTGATGTATGCTAAGTGGATTGTGTGGGTCCTTCTGGGATTCTATTCGTCACGTTATGCCTAGGTTATACTTTGGGTCGTGAGAATGGAGCAGTTCTAGATTACCTCTACTAAAATGATGATCAGTTCCCGTTCCTAGTTTTCTACTAGCCCGATTCATGATTTGTTGTCTTGGCCCTCTTATTGCTAAACTCCTCTATGTCCTTCAACTTATCCTCCTCTACTTGTTGTACATGAATTATAAGTCTAGCTATGTCCATATTCCCTATCAACATAATTTTCTTACCTTTCATGATCGATAAACGAGATAGCCCAGACACAAACAAACTGATCTTGCTCCTCATATCAGCCACCATCTCCAAAGCATAGTTGGATAGCTAAGTGAACTGGAGGTTATATCATTGCACACTTATAGTCCCCCATTATAGATTGAGGAACTCCCTAACTTTTATTTCCCTTAGCTCTTGGGGAAAGAAACACACCAAGAATGCATTCTCAAATATTGTCCAGCCTAAGGGTGGTGCATCTTCTCCCCTAGTTTTCTTCCACTCATCGTACCAAATATCGCAATACACTTAAGCTAATAAGAAAATAGCTTCACCTGCTCTGCATCAACAACATGCATAACCTTAAATACCTTTGTAAAATCTTCCACAAAGTTTTATGGATCCTCACTAACCTTTGACCCAGTGAACTCTAGAGGATTCAATCTTAGAAACTCTTGGAATCTGGACGTACCATTCACATCTTTATGGTCAGCTCCTTGGCGACCAACATGTTTTGTCATCACTTGAGTCAACATTTGAACTGCATTCCTAAATCTACCATTTGTGACGTCACCATGAGAAGGTTGCACTACAGGTGCATTGGGACCTTCTGGTCCATCTTGAACTAGTGGTTCCTAAGGATTCACATTACTCCCAGTAGGACGCCCTCTAGAATTTCTTTATGGAGGCATAATCTGAAAAGATATGCGTAAGCACGATTTATAAGAAACTCTTATAAAGTTAAACTCTATCACACAAACATTAGTAGGAGGAAAAGACATAATTCCTAATATCATGGAGCTTCCTTATTATAGATGTGGCATGTTTCACATTGATAAGAAGGACTCTACTAGACATGGCTTCGTAGACACCCTAGGATACTTGAACTCTATGATATGATACCAAGTTTGTCATGCTCCGAGCCAACACCTTGGATGTGGCTGGCACTTGAGAACCATTATTGATTCTCAAGCGAACCTTTGGCCTAGATGACTACTTAGAGGAAGACTAACTCAAATATATTTAAGATTTAAAATAGAATTTAAATTCAAAAGTCTCAAAGCTTCTCAAAACTCAAACTATCTCAAAGTACTATACTCAAAACTGTTTGAAAAATACTCTGTAAGAATAATAGTTTGCCAAAATAGTTTAAAGGAACTATTTAAAAGAAACTCAACACAAATTATCAATGAAGCCTCTATAGTTCAACATGAATGTCGAGACAAAACCTACGACAACTCAAACTACTAAACTGAAAGACAAAAATGGAGTCCTCCTAAATGCAAGGAAGGCTTACCAAAACTAGCAAGAAGTGTAAAGTGATCTCAATAGAGTGCCTAATGATGATCCTAAACACATGTATCTGCATCATGAAAAGATGCAGGTCGAATGACATAAGTACATTGAATGTGTGAGTATGTAATATAGTTGAGAAAAATAAATAACTGAACCGAAAAAGCTAAAGCAAGATACTCAACTGAATGTGAAATATATTTAGAGATAAAATCATTTAAAAGTTTTAAAAAGAAATATGATAAATCAATGAACTGTACATATATAACTATGATAATGAAATATTGTTTACTCTATTTGGGAGATTCTCTAACCGATAACCATCACTATGAGCTTCGTGATGATACAATGCCTCGCCCACGTTGTCAGAACTGTCATATACCTTGTCGGTTATAGAACATCCTCAACTTATGGATTCATATAATAGGCCTTCTCAAAGGTAGTGAGGAGTCATCTGAATGTCGTACTATCCTATCCCACGCTAGCTATGTGGTTTATAGAGAATGTGAGTTGTATGAACTCTTCATACACTTCTTTAAGAGGTAACTACTTTGTACTCAATATTTCTGAAAACTCTTCACTTTTCTCAAAATAGTACTATTTCTCTATGTAAAAATGATAGATTTGGGAATCATATAGTTCCGTTAAACTCTTCTCAAAATTAGACTCAAACTTTACTCTTGAACTTGCTTTTAACTTCTCAAAATTTATTTATGACAAAAAGATGTTTGTTCAAAAGACTCTCAATCAAACTTAGAGATTAGGGTTCATATGGAATACAAACATGAATAGCAACTCAAGGATCTCAATGTATAATATATAACAACTCATGATCAAGGATTTAGAACTCAGAATCAATAATATAACTCATATGAAGAATTCTCGAAAATAAGGCTGTAACCCTAGATTAATCTTTTACTGACTGAATTTAGATGTAGGGCATGAGGTCAAACGCAGTACATCACTATGATTAGCCTTACCTACCTAGAAGAATAATATTATTGGCGAAACTGGAAGAACACTTGAAAATCCTAGCTTTCACCTCTTGGATCCTTTCTCTAAGACTCGGAAGCATTAATGAGAGAAATAGGGTCGATTAATACTATTAAGAACCTTATTCAGATGTAAGAACGTTGGGGTTTAGGCTTAGAAGAAGTGGGAAAAGACTGAACTACCCTCTTAAAAAATTGTTGAAAACCTTCCACGGGGCCATCTATGGTTCGTGGTTTGATCTACGAATCGTAGATCTCATCCGTTGAATTCATATTAAATTTTAAGCCTCATTACGACCCATGGATATTTTCTTCAGACCATAGATCGAATTCATTGAATTTTAAGGCTCAAAAGTTTATTCTATGGGTCCAAACTACAGACCATAGATTCAATCCGTGGAATTCATATTGGATTTTAAGGCTCAAAAATTCATTCTACGGGTCAAAATTACGGCCTATAGAAGGTTGTACGATTCGTACATAGGTCTGTAGGAATTGGACCTCAAAATTTGACTTTTTAATGTTTTTCCATGAGTTGGAAGTACAAGTCATAGAAACTTATGTGTCCCGTAAAGGGATTCATAGGAACTAACTCAGAAAACTCTGTTGTGGTTGTCTCTGGTAAAAAAGTCATAACGTTTTACTTCGAACTCAAAATGAGGTAAATTTTGTGGCGTTGGAAAGATGACTTGTATACCTTCAATTTGATAAGTAAGGGGTCACTAATTCATTCTCTGTTGTGAGATATGATCATTTAAAGTTCACCCAAGTAGAATCTTATGTCAAAACTTAATCGGTAAGGAAGCTTTCAACTCAACGTTGTGCTAGGGCATTCTTGTCACCTTAATTCATATCCAAATTCATTCTCACACTAAAGAATTGAACTTAACACCTAAGAATAATTTAAGAATCTCCCGATATGACCTTACACATAGATGAAGAATGATTTGGACCTTAGCTTATAAATGTTCGGGGTTTTACATATACTTGTCTTCTTTTAGTCATAATTAGTAGTGTAAACAGCCAACCAAACTCTCTTGAATTAGGCAACACTTGTTGACTTAATTAAAATAGTCAAATCAATAGTTTGTTAGCAACTAAGTCCTCGTGTGATTGGTATATTCAATTATTTACAATCACTTCAATATGTGTGATCACGTACACTTGTGTGTATGGGTGTGATACAACTGCATGGAGGCCCTTACAACTATGACATTTCACGTTCTTGTTGCTTCGACATATATTGGTTGTATAGTGTTTGATCCACCAACGATATCCCATATTCATTGCTGAGAAAATAATATTCATTCTTGCGCTCCACGTTGCAAAATCAACCATTGATTAGTGCCTCTAATAGTAGCTTGTAGGATCGCCCTTGGAGTTGCTACATTTGTTGAGCTACTAGGTTTTGATAGCACTTGCTGAATTGGGCACAATTGATTATTCACAACTTAAATTTAACCAATTTTGGTCATACAATTTTATACTCAATTTTTACTGCGCTCACACTGTAGCAACTCTCTTTGTTGCTCTCTCTTATATTTTTCACTCGATCACTCACTTGTTGCTTGCTTTAGCATTAATTCTTCTCTTGAGCACACACTTTACATTTGAGTATACATACATCTCAAATAAACCATCTTTATTTATAGGTAGATAATAGAAGGATCTAGTGAATTATTTCTCAACTACTTCATTCTAAAAGTTCTAGGTTTTTCTTCTTTGCCTTATCTCGAACTACACTTCTAGAATTCTCATTCTAAAGCTTTCCTCCCAATTCTTCTAGATTCTTTTTTCGAAATAGCTTAAAATTACAATTATGTTGGCGATGACTTTTTAACTATACCTATTTAAACTTTAGAGGGAAAAAAACAAAGAATAAACAACTAGGAATAATAAAATGTGGAAGTCAAATTTATACTTTCATATAAAACCTAATAATGCTTTAATGCAAAGTCTAAGTCAAGATAATACAAAATTTGTACACCATCTCTATCAAGCTATAGCTACACTTGATCAAAATTCCAAAGACCCTCCTCAAAATCTATATCTATCTCAAGATTATCATTGCTAGTAGTAGTACAAGAAGAGTAAACCCCAGATGACATAACATCGGGCGACGTCATACGGCTACCAGAGGCTTCAAATGTTGCCGGAGTGAGATGATCATGATCATGATCATTGGGAAGAAAATAATCAGAACTTGATGATTGAATTTGATCTTCAATTTTAGGATAGAAGCCGAAAACTACTTCCTCTTTGGTTTCCTGTTTTATTGATGGAAATGTATGATTTTGATCAAAACTAATATAATTAGAATTTCCATCCATTGGAGAATCCAATATTATTTGTGAAACTCTAGGAAAAGCTTTGCAAGTGTGATGTCCATAGTATGTTGTTCTAAATCGTTGTGGATTGTCTTGGATTTTTTGTACTTGTTTGCTTGCTTGACATTTCTGATCATATTTATGTGTGCACCTAAAGTAGTGCCTGCATACATATTCATTTTATTATTATTATAAATAAATAGATAAAAACAAATATAAAATATATGGATTAACTATATATCTATCACATCTACTCTGTAATTATTAAATTTTCAAACCTTGGATAAGTGGAATTAAGGATCTGTTTTTGTCCATATTTTCTCCAAGCATGACCATCATCCACCAAATCTGAAGATTCCTTTATGTTTGATTCTGAAGTTTTCCTGTATATTTTCCAAAACATTTATGAGAAAATTGTTTCTAAAATAACACAAGCTAATTATATTAGAGGTCATTTGATTGGGAACAAGTTATCCTGAAATTATTTATCTCGAAAAAAGCTATTTTGAGATAAGTTATTCCATCATGTATATGAGATAACTCATGTCATTACTAAGGTATAAATAGTGGATAAATAATTTTAGATCTGCCTAATAACTCAAACCAAGCCAAGCGCAAGATAAAATAGGTCTTTCTCACACCAAAGGACTCCTAATGGTGCAATGGTACTTTACGTGAGCTCTATGATTATTGTAATTTAATGAGTTATATAAGAAATAGATAACCCCACGGCCCTCATCATGAATTCAAGATGAACAAATCTTAAATCAATCTAATTATCACCAATCCTTTATAGGGACCAACCAACCTGAAATATTTCTAGCATTTGTGGAAGGACAAAATAGTCAATAACCAATCAACAACCAACCAAACTTCAAAATAATTAACTAAAAGAGACCCAATCAAAAATTGTGACCATCAACGTTAAAAAGACTAAAATAACCTCCATGAAAAATTAGTTAGTAATGAAATTAATCAATCACCTTCTCTTGTAGCATCCTCTTCGATCTGAACTCTTGCAACTTCCACTAGAATAATCTTCCGGCGACTTGACCTCAACCGGCGTAGTGATGATGACATCGGAATTGTTTATAACGGAGAGAGTCTCAGAAAATGATTCCATAATTTTGGCAACTAATTCCTCAGCCATAATGTTTGCAACTTCACCACCAACAACAAGAGGTTTCTTGATAATCTCTTTTAGTCGTCGAGTAAATTCTCGACCACGAATTAACCCTTCGATTGCTCTGTTTAGATCAGTCGATGAGTTATCCATATGTGTATTTTATAATTGTTTAGCAAGAAGTGAGCAAGAAGTTAAGAAAGATGAGGGGATATATATATATGGAAGAAAAGTTTGAAGTGGTGAATTCTTAGTAAATTAATGGAAGCTTACAAGGAAAATTCCCCCTTACCTTGGCTTGTGGAAAAAACGACCCCCACGCGCACTAGTCGAATCTTTTGCTTTCCTCTCTAGTGATAATGACAATTATCGATCAGGTTCATGAACAATTTTGACCTGCATAAATATATATATCAAAAGAAATGGTGAAGTTAAATTTATACGAGATCAAGGACATGTGTATAAATGGAAATGAGAGTCGATCGTGTGAAGCTTTATTGGGGCTTCGATGATGCTATGGGTGTTGACTTCAGACAGTGTTGGAGTCAAGAATTTTGATCAAGAGTGTGCATTTTTTTTTCATTGCCAATATGTAATTAAATTAAAAAGACAAAAGGATCATTTGGCAAATTCCAAAAAATAGTTAATTTTAATGGATATATTTATTTTCCAAGAAAGTAGTAGCAAAGAATGAATGTGATTGCATTGGTTTGGAACGCGCTACAAAGAGCGTCAACATGCTTTTAGGCGTTAACTGATGACGTTTCTCAATGTTGTCACCCTAGTATCGTCATCCACGTGCCACCTGGCAAGATTAAATGTTAATTTCTGTTAATACTTAATTAAGTGCAATTGGTTTATTTAATTAATTTTAATCATAACGCAAGTGGTAGTCCTTATCCCTTGGGGATTACAGATAGACAACTTTTCATTTAAATGACCAAAATGACCTTTCTTGTCTCAAACAAATTTCAAAATAATTATGTAAACCATAAATAAGACAAACTATTGTTAGTTGAATATGTACACATGATCATCATCAATCTCTATAATAAAAAAAACAGTTTTTAATGTATATAAAATAAATGGATTACATCCTCTAAAACCGGAAAAAAAAATTAAAAAATTAGTAGGTAACTACTATAAGTAAAGTAGAGTAGGTGGATTATTACATAGATTTGTACTTGACTATAATTATAAGTAATTATGTGATAGATGGAAGGTTTCAACATCTAATATAAGATTTTGAATCATAATATCAAAACAACAACTGAATTGAACTTGTAAAGATATTCTTTTTCCTCGTCCAAACTTTTCTCTTTAATGTTTGACTTGAGAGGCTAAATGAATGTTCAAAAAGTTAAAATCATTGAGAACAAAATATAATTAGGATTTGAATCGTACAAATGATGTTTTTCTTGATGGGAGTACTAAAATTCATAGTAGGGTAGAGACAGATTCAAAATTAAAATTTACAAGATTCATAGTAGGGTAGAGACAATTAAAAAATTAAATTTTTTAACTTGAATCTATTATATTTAAAAGTTATAAGTTCATATCTATTACTCCCTCCGTCCCATTTTATATGATGTACTTTGATTTGGTACAAACTTTAAGAAAAATGGAAAGACTTTTAAAACTTGTGGTCCAAAATGAATGATAGAAATTTGTGTGGTTGTAAATTATTTCATTAAGGGTAAAAAAGACATTTTATAGGCAAATTGTTACTTAAAATAGAAATGTGTCATTCTTTTTGGGACTGACTAAAAAGGAAAGTAAGTCATATAAATTGGGACAGAGGGAGTAATATCTATTACTCCCTCCGTCCCATTTTATATGATGTACTTTGATTTGGCACAAACTTTAAGAAAAATGGAAAGACTTTTAAAACTTGTGGTCCAAAATGAATGATAGAAATTTGTGTGGTTGTAAATTATTTCATTAAGGGTAAAAAAGACATTTTATAGGCAAATTGTTACTTAAAATAGAAATGTGTCATTCTTTTTGGGACTGACTAAAAAGGAAAGTAAGTCATATAAATTGAGACAGAGGGAGTATCAATTAAAGGTAAATTTATACACATAAATTAATGTTTCCATGTTGAAAGTATTGTATTCAAATAAATTGAATAGCGTAACATTAGATTTGGATCATCCATTAGATTTGTCACGGTATTGTTTAGATGTTTTCTATTGTGTAAATAAGGCAAGATATTTATTGAATTGACTTTTTTTTTTATCCAAAATAATTCAATTATTATTTATTATACGGTATAATTCTTTTGGCTCCAGAGTCGAATTTCAAATGTGGTGAGAAATCGGAAGAAAAACAACTAGCCCCATTTGAGGAAGTTAGAAAAGGTATATATATATACACATTTTCTTCTTTTAAAAAAGAATGACTTAGTTTGATTTGATACAAAATTTTAAAAAACAAAGAAAATTTTTTCAATCTTGTGGTCCTAAATTAAAGATATGTCAAATACACCAAAATATTATTTAATTTTTATAATCTTAAACACGTCACATGAAAAATTGAAATAAAATATAATCAAAAATGAAAAATGGTGATTTTTTAAAAATAATCTAAAAAAAAAGTACATCATTCTTTTTGTGGCGAAGAAATTATTAACTAGTAAATTGTCTAGTATAATAGAAACCTTCGAGAATGTCTATGTCGTCCCCAACTGAAGGTTTTAGATTGACTTACACACACACTCACACTCAAGAGTTTGCTAAACTAAACTATAGTTAGAAGGGTGGTTAGGTTTGAACAGAGTAAGAAGGGAAGGAATAATGTCATGTGTTCACACTACACACTTTGTCCCAACTCCCAATATTCTATGTTCACAGTTCACACGTTCGACTTGGACTTGGACTTGTTAAATTGTTTGTAGACCTCACACTAACTATGAATGTGTACAGAAAAGGACAACACTATTTGCTGGAGAATTTATTGCTACCATTTAATTCATTAACTATTCCTCTCAATCTCATTTAATGTAAATTTTATAGCTTGTAGTGTAAAATATTTGTCTGGCTAAAAATTACTTTTTTCGTTCAATTTTACTTGTCATATTTTGACTTTGCATATTCATTAAGAAAATAATTATTGATATAGGTATTTTATCAAACTGTCCCTATTATATGACCCCTTGAAAAATGATTTGAAAAATAAGTATTTAATATTGAGAGTAACACATGAAAAAGAATTATTATCTTTTTTTAATATATCAAAAGTGACAGGTAAAAATGAAAATCTATTTTAAGAATAAGTGACAGGTAAAAGTGAACAAATGGAGTATTTCATTAAGGATAAAAAGAGAACTTTAAAGTTTGATTATTTCTAATCATAATAAGGTGACATTTTTTTTAAAATGTTACTAGCATAAAAAGTATTTATCATTGCAACTTCCTATTTGTTGTCTGCTCCATTCACAGGACCCCATTATTTCATTGAGCTTTTGACTTGCAATTTGGGTTCGTTTTGTTGGCAACAAGTTATTTTTGGAATTAATTATCTTGATATAAGTTATTTTGAGATAATTATTCTATCATATATATTAAACAATTTATTTCATCATTAAGGTATAAATGATGGGATAAATAATCAAGACTACCTAGTATTTCTCATTAAATGCAGGATAAAATAATCTTGCATTCTATCCCTGAAATTATTATACATTATATCTCACACTAGTTGACTCATTAGTCTACCAAATTTACTAAGGGCCTGTTTGAAAAGTCATCAGGTAATTGGAATTGGTGTAATTGTAGGATAAATAATTATTAGTATAGTGATTAAACAATCTAGTAATTACGTTGATATGTTTGTTTGCCACAATGTAATTACAGTGTAATTACAAATGTACAATTGGTTGCACAATATCAATCAGAAGGTTATATTAAATTTTAAGAATAGAAGTTAATTATCTAAAATTAAAAATTTATATTAGATATATAAGAGACTTTATAAATGATATTTGAATTAAATAATGAAGATATATATTATCTTTTGAAAATATATTAATCAACAAACATATGTTCTTTATTATATAAAAAAAATTGATTTATGTTTTTCAAATTATTATATATTAATTAAATTAATAATAAAAACAAAAAATACAAAAATTTTGTCAACATCATACATACATGTTTAAAAAAATATTATATTGTAAATATAATGTCATAAATTATGAAAATATTTGACAAAAAGATAATCTATCAAATCTAATTAAAAAATAAATGACTTGCAATTTTAAGCATCAACTCCATACTACTAAAACAAATGTAATTGAAAATATAACATAAGTTCTTAATTCGAAAAGAAATTTAATGTAATATTCATATGCCAAATTTCAACATAATGTACATAAATGTGATCTTAAAAAAACGTAAATCTATAGCTTTTATGACAATAAATTTTCCTTCAATTTAAAAATTAGAATACTAAAAAATTATGCTAGTGAAAAAAAATAAAAATAGAATAAATACAAAAAATCTCATGGAATCATAAGAAGTAAATGCTAAGAATAAAAAGGAAATGAAATATAAGTAATATAAAATAAAATAAAATATATTTCTAGAAGAATGACAACAAAAAATAATTTAAAATAATAGAACTAAGAATAAATCATATATATATATATAAAAGAGAACCTTGGGCCCGCCTACGTAGCGTCACCACAAACCAGAATTTTCTTTTAATTTATTTATTTCCAAAATTAGTCTTCCCCTTTCATGAAAAGTTGTGACTTTAATGAAGAGTTGCGACTTTTATGAAAAATTGTGTCTTTTATGAAAAGTTGCAACTTTAATGAAGAGTTGCAACTTTTATGAAAGGTTGTGACTTTTTCGAAGAATTGCAACTTTTCCAAATAGTTGTAACCTTTCTGATAAGGCACAATAAACATTTGTTCACACTATCCTTTGTTGTCTATAAATAGAGGGATCTCCTGATCTCATTTTAAAACAACGAAAATTCTGAACCTCTTCTTTGTCTTCTTCTTCTTCTTCTTCACAATTAAATATTTGTGTACGTTGCTTCTGTTGAGTGACTCACTGACATTATTGCTTATGTTATAGATCCTGGTATGTATTTTCACAGTCATTAATTTATGCTTATGTTATTAAAGATAAATGATAAGGTATAATAATTTTCATTTTTCTTTACATTATTAAAGTTTGTTATTACGTAATCTTGTATGTAAGATAATATAGTATTTTAGTTTTAATGCCTAATAGGTTCTAAATACTATTTTATATATTCCGTGATATTAAATTTCCGCGCAAAGCGCGGATAATTTTACTAGTTAAAACAATAAAATAAAATAAAAAAATAAAGCAAGAAATTTAAAAGTAACCAACTTGTAATTATACCATGTAATTAGGCGGAATTCACAACCCCTCTCTGAGAAATGAAGAGTGTAATTACCCCCTCCCAATTACACCCAATTATCTGCTGACCAAGTAATTACATGGTCAACCAAACATGCAGGCGATGTAATTACACCCAATTACACCAAATCCAATTACTAGGCCGGCTTTCCAAACATGCCCTAAGTAAACAAAGAAGGTAAAGAATCCAAAAAAGGTTTTACGAACTAGATTTGGGATCCAAATATGAGTTTGATTCGGTAATTTTATTGCGGTTAACACCTATCCTAACTCTTATTACTTATAATCAACATAAAGAGAGATAATGTGATACATAAAATTCATTCTGAACTTTTTCATGAAATTTACTTTAGCAATATGACTTTATGTATGATTTTTTACACTCTTATTAATGTTTGAAGGGAATTAATACTCTTTGTAAATTGAAGAACTAATCTTATTGACGGGCAGTGTATTACGCATGCCGTCACGTTATTTTCCACCTCAAAATCTTATTTTTCTTTCATTTCACTTTCTCGCACTTCCATCATCTCCTTTGCTCATATGCTTTTGCACAAAGTGTCATGTTTGATGCAATCCATATTGACTCAAGGCCGCTCACTAAAAGCGAACTTCAAAGGATGCAAGGGTTGTTCACGAAGATAAAAGTTCTTGAGCTTGTGTTGATCGATCATAAAGAAAGGATTTCATACCTTGAAGATTGTTTGGATGGACCTTGTTGAGAACCACATTAAGGGCTTCCACATATGGATGATAGCATCGAAGGTTAAAGGGAAGACAATGGAAGATTATGGTGAGTTTGGCGACACAAGTGTCTGATTTGCTGACACACCAAAGTCCTTAAATCATTTATATAAATTTCATAAAGAAACTTGCATATCTTTATAAATTCATCTTTATTGTTTAAAAGCCCCATGATATGATCATAGTCAAAAAATCATGGATTACACATAGGTTCATAGGAATTCAAATTAAAAACATGTAATTACTTTAATTCATGCATAAAAAGACATAAAACAATCAATTGGATCATAATTGAGATGAACCCCTGAGATGAAAGAAAATCCTAACTTCAATTGGAGAATTCTAACTTGTAAAATTGAAGAATTTATGAAACCTATTTAGGAGAGACTGATGCTTATCGTGACCAATGACACTAACCTACGGTACAAGTGTCTACGATCGTTGATAATATAGTAACCCAACTAAAGGTTGGGGTCGTGTCCCAAAGGAGTGGTTTTGAGAATTAATAGAAAAATAAAATTAAGTTCTAACTAGTCGTAGGTAAAAACATTAACGATTAAAAACATAGTAAGTTAAAGGGGGTGACACAAAAGTGTCAAATATCAATTTGGGGTTTTGTCACAAGTAGTAGAAACAACAAAACTAACAAGAACATCAAGTATGGGGACAAGTTCTTGGGGTGTTACCACAATACAAGTTGAGATAAATCATTGGGTACATGCTTTCGATAGGAAATTTGAAAGATAATAGTGACTAGGTTAAGCTTTAGATAAAAATAAGTTCTCTCTCGGGCAACTTACCCCGTTTCAAATGTGTTTCTCTCAGACACCCATTTGCCACATGAAGGCCAGCCTACGTCTTACACCACTCACTCTCTCGAACTGAGTGTTAGGATATGGGATTAGGGCTCACCCTCTTGGGCTGAACCTCATGTCGACCCACTCCTTAGGCCATCAGTCTAGCGGTCTTGGTTTGGCGACCTCCCTCTCGGGCAAGCCGAAAACACATGGGTGGTTTTGTATTTGCAACTACAAACCCATTAAATCCTTAACCACTAGCTGAAATCACCATTAAAATACGTCTAACCTATCATCAAGCAAGACCCAACAACAATATCAACACATATTTGCTAAATCACACCCAAAAATGGGGGTTTTTAGCCACACATCAAGAAATAACAAAATACACCTAAAATGATACTAAAACCAA